>NW_027591585.1:0-32500 GCF_964213995.1 Mustelus asterias | reverse complement strand
CCTGTATTATAGTTATTATGGTACATCCCAGTCGGGCTCCGCCTCCTGGGAGAGGTATAAAGGTCACTGCTCTGTCTGGGACCCCTCAGTCTGGGATCGTGTATTATATATGGTAGCTCTATTGTAGTAGTAAATAAAAGCCTTTATTTCCTCGAGCATCTCTACCCTCGTGTGTGATAACGCGCATCAATTTTATTTACTATTAATTGAACCCTCGTCGTTGAAAAAAAAACGACACAGAGAGTATGGAGCAAATGCTTAAACCCGAACGGCTTACGTTGGACCCACGTGCGGCGGGCGCCTCCAACACCTTCGATCACTGGTTGAAATGTTTTCAGGATTACCTCGAAGCCTCCGCAGTGGTCACCACCGACGACGACAGACTCCGGGTCCTCCATGCGAGGGTAAGCGACGCTGTATATTTAGCGATCCGTGTGGCCACCGACTACAAAGGGGCCCTCGAGCTTCTTAAGAAGCGCTACATTAAACCGCCAAATGAGATGCATGCTCGATATCTCTTAGCCACTCGACGACGGCAGCCCGGCGAAACGACGGAACAGTACGCGTGCGAGCTCCTACAGCTAGCCAGGGGCTGTAACTGCAAAGCAGTGTCGGCAGACCAGAACATGAACGACCTCGCTCGAGATGCGTTTGTGGCGGGAATCGGATCATCTTATATCCGACTCAGACTGTTGGAGCAAGGTAATCTTGATCTCACTAAGTCCATAGAGCTAGCGGATACGCTAGAAACGGCTTCCAAAAGCCTGGCAATGTATCCCGAAGACCACGTGGAGACAGCGTGGCAGGAGCAGTCACAGATCCCACTTCGTCCAGCGGGTCTGAAAAGCTGCGTGATGGCGTGCCCACCCTCGGGCCTGACGATGGCAGCAGCTCCGGGTGGCCCGCGGTGTTACTTCTGTGGGGGAGTGAAGCACACTCGGCAGCGATGTCCCGCTAAAGCTGTGTTGTGCTCCGCCTGCGGTAAGAAGGGGCACTATTCAAAGGTATGCCGATCCAAACTTACTTCCAGGAACAGCAGTGCAGCCTGCGACTCCCCGGAGCCGGGTTCTTCGTCGTCGGCAGCGTCAAGGGTTTCTTCCACGTGCGAGGCCAGGACGCCGCCATTCCAGACGACGGAGTCGCAAGAGACGCGCGACCACCAGGGGTCGCTGATTTTGGCGCCATCGCCCACGTGCGACCTATGGGAGCAGCCATTTTGGTCGGTACCGACCGCGAATGACCAGCAGGGGTCGTCATCATCGATCTCAGCTGCCTGCAGTGGCGCCCACGAACCAACGGTGGCGTCAATCATCCTGGACAAGGCAAAGCCTCACAGACTCGACAAGTCCATGATGGACATACAGGTAAACAAACGCACGATTTATTGTCTGTTTGACAGCGGGAGCACTGAGAGCTTTATCCACCCAGACGCCGTGAAGGGGTGTGGCCTCCAGATCCAGCCTGTCAAGCAGACAATTTCGATGGCATCAAGGTCCCGGTCTGTCACCGTGCTAGGGAGTTGCGTGGTAAATTTAAAGGTGCAGGGCACAGTTTACGAGAGCTTCAAGCTCCTGGTGTTACCGCACCTTTGCGCGCCAATACTCCTCGGACTAAATTTCATGGTCCACTTGAAGAGTGTAACCCTACAGTACGGTGGGCCACTCCCTCCACTTTCTGTGGGAGAACAGCAGCCTCCAAATTGCCCAACGCGCTCCACTTGTAGCCTCTCGACGCTTAAGATTACCACACCCTCCCTGTTCCAGAATCTGGTGCCAGGCTGCAAGCCCATCGCGACTAAGAGTAGGCGTTACAGCGCTGAGGATCGGATCTTCATTCGATCTGAGGTTCAGCGGCTCCTCTAGCGCTAGTCCTTGGAGAGCGCAGGTCGTGGTGGTCAAGAGTGGGAACAAACCCCGGATGGTCATTGACTATAGTCAGACCATTAACAGATACACGCAGCTGGATGCGTATCCCCTCCCGTGCATATCTGACATGGTCAACCAGATTGCGCAGTACCGGGTGTTCTCCACCATCGACCTAAAGTCTGCCTACCACCAGCTCCCCATTCGCCCAGAGGACCGACAATACACGGCTTTTGAGGCGGATGGTCATTTGTATCAGTTTCTCAGGGTTCCTTTTGGGGTCACAAATGGGGTCTCGGTCTTCCAGCGTGCTATGGACCGAACGGTGGACCATAACGGACTGCGGGCTACCTTCCCGTACCTGGATAATGTCACCATCTGCGGCCATGACCAGCAGGACCACGACACGAATCTCCTTAGATTCCTACGCACTGCATCTCGCCTGAATCTGACCTACAACAGGGAGAAGTGTGTGTTTCGCACGCGCCGCCTAGCTATCCTCGGATACGTGGTGGAAAACGGGGTCCTTGGCCCTGATCCAGACCGTATGCGTCCCCTCCTTGAACTGCCCCTGCCCACTAGCGCAAAAGCACTGAGAAGATGCTTAGGCTTCTTCTCTTATTATGCACAGTGGGTTCCCAATTACGCGGACAAAGCCCGTCCGCTCATCAAGTCCACTTCTTTTCCCCTAACACCAGAGGCTCGTTTGGCCTTTGAAAAACTAAAAGCCGACATCGCGAAAGCCACGATGCACGCTATCGATGAGTCCATCCCCTTCCAGTGGAGAGTGATGCATCGGATTTCGCCCTGGCCGCCACACTTAACCAGGCGGGCAGGCCCGTCGCCTTTTTTTCTCGCACCCTCCAAGGCCCCGAAATTCGACATTCAGCGGTGGAAAAGGAGGCCCAGGCCATTGTGGAGGCCGTCCGGCATTGGCGCCATTACTTGGCGGGAAAACGGTTCACCCTGATCACGGACCAGCGGTCCGTGGCGTTCATGTTCAATAACACGTTACGGGGCAAGATCAAGAACGATAAGATCTTGAGGTGGAGAATCGAACTCTCCACCTATAATTACGACATCATGTATCGTCCAGGGAAACTCAACGAGCCCTCGGATGCCCTGTCGCGTGGAACATGCGCCAGTATGCAGGAGGACCGTTTGCAGGCTCTCCACAATGATCTCTGCCATCCTGGGGTCACTCGGCTCTACCACTTCGTGAAAGCCCGGAATCTACCCTACTCGGTGGAGGATGTCAGGTCCATAACTAGAAGCTGCCGGGTATGCGCGGAATGCAAACCGCACTTTTACCGACCTGACAGGGCACAACTCGTTAAGGCCACTCGTCCCTTCGAAAGACTGAGTGTCGACTTTAAGGGCCCCCTACCCTCGACAGATCGGAATGTGTACTTCCTCAACATCATTGATGAGTACTCACGATTCCCTTTTGTCATTCCCTGCTCTGATACAACCGCTGCCACGGTTATCAAGGCATTTCGTGATCTTTTCACCCTGCTACATTCACAGCGACAGGGGCTCGTCGTTCATGAGCGATGACTTGAGGCAATACCTGCTCTCATACGGGATTGCCTCTAGTAGAACCACGAGCTACAACCCATGGGGTAACGGACAGGTGGAACGTGAGAATGCTACAGTCTGGAAGGCTGTCTTACTGGCGTTGAAGTCAAAAAGCCTTCCAGTCTCCCGTTGGCAAGAGGTGCTCCCTGATGCGCTCCACTCCATACGCTCACTCCTGTGTACGGCAACCAACGCTACTCCCCATGAGAGACTGTTTGCATTCCCTCGGAAGTCTTCCTCTGGGACCTCATTACCGTCTTGGTTGACGTACTCAGGACCTGTCCTCCTGCGGCGACATGTTAGGACCCGCAAGTCCGACCCTTTGGTTGAACAGGTCCACCTCCTCCACGCCAACCCTCAGTATGCCTATGTGGCATACCCTGACGGGCGAGAGGACACGGTCTCGATTCGAGACCTGGCGCCAGCAGGGGGCTTGGAAACCCCTGTCGCTCCCATACCTCCTGTTAGAGACCCCCCAACTATTGTTTCTCCTCCTGACATGGCGCGGGCAGCATCGGGACCATTACTTAACCCTTTTACTCCCGTGTACAGCTTGCCTGAGTCCAGGAGATGGTCGCCACTTCAAGGCGTGCCCGAGTTCAGTGGATTGTCACCACCTCAGGGTCAACCGGCCCGTGAGACATTGGAGGAGCCGTTGGACACCACCTTGGGGAGAACGCCACCGCGAGTGCCTACGCCGGTGTCATCGCCGGTGTTGAGGTCACAACGACGGTGCGGTCCCCCTGACCGTCTGAACTTATAGACTGATGAACAATTGTTCTGGTTTTTTTTGTACCCCGCCGGCCTTTGTCTTCAAAGGAGGGGTGAATGTGGTGAACCATCGTTGGTTCCCACCAGGTAGTGCTGAGCCAGGGTCTGGCCAGTACTATGAGTCTGTATATATGTTGCTGTTGGGGTTAGGGTTGGGCTGTTCTACCTGTATTATAGTTATTATGGTACATCCCAGTCGGGCTCCGCCTCCTGGGAGAGGTATAAAGGTCACTGCTCTGTCTGGGACCCCTCAGTCTGGGATCGTGTATTATATATGGTAGCTCTATTGCAGTAGTCAATAAAAGCCTTGATTTCCCCGAGTACCTCGAGCCTCGTGAGTTATATCGCGCATCACCCTCCCACAGTGCGGCGCTCCCTCAGCACTGACCCTCCCACGGTGCGGTGCTCCCTCAGCACTGACCCGCCCACAGTGCGGCGCTCCCTCAGCACTGACCCTCCCACAGTGCGGCGCTTCCTCAGCACTGACCCTCCCACAGTGCGGCGCATCTTCAACACTGATTCACCCACAGTGCGGCGCTCCCTTAGCACTGACACTCCCACAGTGCAGCGCTTCCTCAGCACTGACCCTCCCACAGTGCGGCGCTCCCTCAGCACAGACCCTCCCACAGTGCGGCGCTCTCTCAGCAATGAGCCTCCCACAGTGCGGCGCTACCTCAGCACTGACCCTCCCACAGTGCGGCACTCCCCCAGCACTGGCCATCCAACAGTGCGGCGCTCCCTCAACACTGACCCTCCCACAGTGCGGCGCTCCCTCAGCACTGACCTCCCACAGTGCGGAACTCCCTCAGCACTGACCCTCCCACAGTGCGGCGCTCCCTCAGCACTGACCCTCCCACAGTGCGACGCTTCCTCAGCACTGACCCTCCCACAGTGCGGCGCTCCCTCAGCACTGACCCTCCCACAGTGCGGCGCTCCCTCAGCACTGAACCTCCCACAGTGCGGCGCTCCCTCAGCACTGACCCTCCCACAGTGTGGAGCTCCCTCAGCACTGACCCTCCCACAGTGCGGCGCTCCCTCAGCACTGACCCTCCCACAGTGTGGAGCTCCCTCAGCACTGACCCTCCCACAGTGCGGCAATCCCTCAGCACTGACACTCCCACAGTGCGGCGCTCCCTCAGCACTGACCCTACAACAGTGCGGCGCTCCCTCAGCACTGACCCTCCCACGGTGCGGTGCTCCCTCAGCACTGACCCGCCCACAGTGCGGCGCTCCCTCAGCACTGACCCGCCCACAGTGCGGCGCTTCCTCAGCACTGACCCTCCCACAGTGCGGCGCTCCCTCAGCACTGACCCTCCCACAGTGCGGCGCTCCCTCAGCACTGACCCTCCCACAGTGCGGCGCTTCCTCTGCACTGACCCTCCCACAGTGCGGCGCTTCCTCAGCACTGACTCTCCCACAGTGCGGCGCTCCCTCAGCACTGACCCTCCCACAGTGCGGCGCTTCCTCAGCACTGACCCTCCCACAGTGCGGCGCTCCCTCAGCACTGAACCTCCCACAGTGCGGCGCTCTCTCAGCAATGAGCCTCCCACAGTGCGGCGCTCCCTCAGCACTGACCCTCCCACAGTGCGGCACTCCCCCAGCACTGACCATCCAACAGTGCGGTGCTCCCTCAACACTGACCCTCCCACAGTGCGGCGCTCCCTCAGCACTGACCTCCCACAGTGCGGAACTCCCTCAGCACTGACCCTCCCACAGTGCGGCGCTCCCTCAGCACTGACCATCCAACAGTGCGGCGCTCCCTCAACACTGACCCTCCCACAGTGCGGCGCTCCCTCAGCACTGACCTCCCACAGTGCGGAACTCCCTCAGCACTGACCCTCCCACAGTGCGGCGCTCCCTCAGCACTGACCCTCCCACTGTGCGGTGCTCCCTCAGCACTGTCCCACCCACAGTACGGTGCTCCCTCAGCACTGTCCCACCCACAGTACGGAGCTCCCACAACCCTGACCCTCCCACAGTAATGCGCTCCCTCAACACTGACCCTCCCACAGTGTGACGCTCCCTCAGCACTGACCCACCCACAGTGCGGCGCTCCCTCAGCACTGACCCTCCCACAGTGCGGCGCTCCCTCAGCACTGACCTCCCACAGTGCGGACCTCCCTCAGCACTGACCCTCCCACAGTGCGGCAATCCCTCAGCACTGACACTCCCACAGTGCGGCGCTCCCTCAGCACTGACCCTCCCACAGTGCGGCGCTTCCTCAGCACTGACCCTCCCACAGTGCGGCGCTCCCTCAGCACTGACCCTCCCACAGTGCGGCGCTCCCTTAGCACTGACCCTCCCACAGTGCGGCGCTGCCTCAGCACTGAACCTCCCACAGTGCGGCGCTCTCTCAGCAATGAGCCTCCCACAGTGCGGCGCTCCCTCAGCACTGACCTTCCCACAGTGCGGCACTCCCCAAGCACTGACCATCCAACAGTGCGGCGCTCCCTCAACACTGACCCTCCCACAGTGCGGCGCTCCCTCAGCACTGACCTCCCACAGTGCGGAACTCCCTCAGCACTGACCCTCCCACAGTGCGGCGCTCCCTCAGCATTGACCCTCCCACAGTGCGGCACTTCCTCAGCACTGACCCTCCCACAGTGCGGCGCTCCCTCAGCACTGACCCTCTCACAGTGCGGCGCTCTCTCAGCACTGACCCTCCCACGGTGCGGTGCTCCCTCAGCACTGACCCGCCCACAGTGCGGCGCTCCCTCAGCACTGACCCTCCCACAGTGCGGCGCTTCCTCAGCACTGACCCTCCCACAGTGCGGCGCATCTTCAGCACTGATTCACCCACAGTGCGGCGCTCCCTTAGCACTGACACTCCCACAGTGCAGCGCTTCCTCAGCACTGACCCTCCCACAGTGCGGCGCTCCCTCAGCACAGAACCTCCCACAGTGCGGCGCTCTCTCAGCAATGAGCCTCCCACAGTGCGGCGCTACCTCAGCACTGACCCTCCCACAGTGCGGCACTCCCCCAGCACTGGCCATCCAACAGTGCGGCGCTCCCTCAACACTGACCCTCCCACAGTGCGGCGCTCCCTCAGCACTGACCTCCCACAGTGCGGAACTCCCTCAGCACTGACCCTCCCACAGTGCGGCGCTCCCTCAGCACTGACCCTCCCACAGTGCGACGCTTCCTCAGCACTGACCCTCCCACAGTGCGGCGCTCCCTCAGCACTGACCCTCCCACAGTGCGGCGCTCCCTCAGCACTGAAACTCCCACAGTGCGGCGCTCCCTCAGCACTGACCCTACAACAGTGCGGCGCTCCCTCAGCACTGACCCTCCCACGGTGCGGTGCTCCCTCAGCACTGACCCGCCCACAGTGCGGCGCTCCCTCAGCACTGACCCTCCCACAGTGCGGCGCTTCCTCAGCACTGACCCTCCCACAGTGCGGCGCTCCCTTAGCACTGACACTCCCACAGTGCGGCGCTTCCTCAGCACTGACCCTCCCACAGTGCGGCGCTCCCTCAGCACTGAACCTCCCACAGTGCGGCGCTCTCTCAGCAATGAGCCTCCCACAGTGCGGCGCTCCCTCAGCACTGACCCTCCCACAGTGCGGCACTCCCCCAGCACTGACCATCCCACAGTGCGGAACTCCCTCAGCACTGACCATCCAACAGTGCGGCGCTCCCTCAACACTGACCCTCCCACAGTGCGGCGCTCCCTCAGCACTGACCTCCCACAGTGCGGAACTCCCTCAGCACTGACCCTCCCACAGTGCGGCGCTCCCTCAGCACTGACCCTCCCACTGTGCGGTGCTCCCTCAGCACTGTCCCACCCACAGTACGGTGCTCCCTCAGCACTGTCCCACCCACAGTACGGAGTTCCCTCAACACTGACCCTCCCACAGTAATGCGCTCCCTCAACACTGACCCTCCCACAGTGTGACGCTCCCTCAGCACTGACCCACCCACAGTGCGGCGCTCCCTCAGCACTGACCCTCCCACAGTGCGGCGCTCCCTCAGCACTGACCTCCCACAGTGCGGAACTCCCTCAGCACTGACCCTCCCACAGTGCGGCGCTCCCTCAGCACTGACCCTCCCACAGTGCGGCGCTCCCTCAGCACTGACCCTCCCACAGTGCGGCGCTCCCTCAGCACTGACCTCCCACAGTGCGGAACTCCCTCAGCACTGACCCTCCCACAGTGCGGCAATCCCTCAGCACTGACACTCCCACAGTGCGGGGCTCCCTCAGCACTGACCCTCCCACAGTGCGGCGCTCCCTCAGCACTGACACTCCCACAGTGCGGCGCTTCCTCAGCACTGACCCTCCCACAGTGCGGCGCTCCCTCAGCACTGAACCTCCCACAGTGCGGCGCTCTCTCAGCAATGAGCCTCCCACAGTGCGGCGCTTCCTCAGCACTGACCCTCCCACAGTTCGGCGCTCCCTCAGTACTGAACCTCCCACAGTGCGGCGCTCTCTCAGCAATGAGCCTCCCACAGTGCGGCGCTCCCTCAGCACTGAACCTCCCACATTGCGGCGCTCTCTCAGCAATGAGCCTCCCACAGTGCGGCACTCCCCCAGCACTGACCCTCCCACAGTGCGGCACTCCCCCAGCACTGACCCTCCCACAGTGCGGCACTCCCCCAGCACTGACCCTCCCACAGTGCGGCACTCCCCCAGCACTGACCATCCAACAGTGCGGCGCTCCCTCAACACTGACCCTCCCACAGTGCGGCGCTCCCTCAGCACTGACCTCCCACAGTGCGGAACTCCCTCAGCACTGACCCTCCCACAGTGCGGCGCTTCCTCAGCACTGACCCTCCCACAGTGCAGCGCTCCCTCAGCACTGACCCTCTCACAGTGCGGCGCTCTCTCAGCACTGACCCTCCCACGGTGCGGTGCTCCCTCAGCACTGACCCGCCCACAGTGCGGCGCTCCCTCAGCACTGACCCTCCCACAGTGCGGCGCTTCCTCAGCACTGACCCTCCCACAGTGCGGCGCATCTTCAGCACTGATTCACCCACAGTGCGGCGCTCCCATAGCACTGACACTCCCACAGTGCAGCGCTTCCTCAGCACTGACCCTCCCACAGTGCGGCGCTCCCTCAGCACTGACCCTCCCACAGTGCGGCGCTCTCTCAGCAATGAGCCTCCCACAGTGCGGCGCTACCTCAGCACTGACCCTCCCACAGTGCGGCACTCCCCCAGCACTGGCCATCCAACAGTGCGGCGCTCCCTCAGCACTGACCTCCCACAGTGCGGAACTCCCTCAGCAATGACCCTCCCACAGTGCGGCGCTCTCTCAGCAATGAGCCTCCCACAGTGCGGCGCTACCTCAGCACTGACCCTCCCACAGTGCGGCGCTCCCTCAGCACTGACCCTCCCACAGTGCGGCGCTCCCTCAGCACTGAACCTCCCACAGTGCGGCGCTCCCTCAGCACTGACACTCCCACAGTGCGGCGCTCCCTCAGCACTGACCCTACAACAATGCGGCGCTCCCTCAGCACTGACCCTCCCACGGTGCGGCGCTCCCTCAGCACTGACCCGCCCACAGTGCGGCGCTCCCTCAGCACTGACCCTCCCACAGTGCGGCGCTTCCTCAGCACTGACCCTCCCACAGTGCGGCGCTCCCTCAGCACTGACCCTCCCACAGTGCGGCGCTTCCTCAGCACTGACCCTCCCACAGTGCGGCGCTCCCTCAGCACTGAACCTCCCACAGTGCGGCGCTCTCTCAGCAATGAGCCTCCCACAGTGCGGCGCTCCCTCAGCACTGACCCTCCCACAGTGCGGCACTCCCCCAGCACTGACCATCCAACAGTGCGGTGCTCCCTCAACACTGACCCTCCCACAGTGCGGCGCTCCCTCAGCACTGACCTCCCACAGTGCGGAACTCCCTCAGCACTGACCCTCCCACAGTGCGGCGCTCCCTCAGCACTGACCATCCAACAGTGCGGCGCTCCCTCAACACTGACCCTCCCACAGTGCGGCGCTCCCTCAGCACTGACCTCCCCCAGTGCGGAACTCCCTCAGCACTGACCCTCCCACAGTGCGGCGCTCCCTCAGCACTGACCCTCCCACTATGCGGTGCTCCCTCAGCACTGTCCCACCCACAGTACGGTGCTCCCTCAGCACTGTCCCACCCACAGTACGGAGCTCCCTCAACACTGACCCTCCCACAGTAATGCGCTCCCTCAACACTGACCCTCCCACAGTGTGACGCTCCCTCAGCACTGACCCACCCACAGTGCGGCGCTCCCTCAGCACTGACCCTCCCACAGTGCGGCGCTCCCTCAGCACTGACCTCCCACAGTGCGGCGCTCCCTCAGCACTGACCTCCCACAGTGCGGAACTCCCTCAGCAATGACCCTCCCACAGTGCGGCGCTCTCTCAGCAATGAGCCTCCCACAGTGCGGCGCTACCTCAGCACTGACCCTCCCGCAGTGCGGCACTCCCCCAGCACTGGCCATCCAACAGTGCGGCGCTCCCTCAACACTGACCCTCCCACAGTGCGGCGCTCCCTCAGCACAGACCCTCCCACAGTGCGGCGCTCTCTCAGCAATGAGCCTCCCACAGTGCGGCGCTACCTCAGCACTGACCCTCCCACAGTGCGGCACTCCCCCAGCACTGGCCATCCAACAGTGCGGCGCTCCCTCAACACTGACCCTCCCACAGTGCGGCGCTCCCTCAGCACTGACCTCCCACAGTGCGGAACTCCCTCAGCACTGACCCTCCCACAGTGCGGCGCTCCCTCAGCACTGACCCTCCCACAGTGCGACGCTTCCTCAGCACTGACCCTCCCACAGTGCGGCGCTCCCTCAGCACTGACCCTCCCACAGTGCGGCGCTCCCTCAGCACTGAACCTCCCACAGTGCGGCGCTCCCTCAGCACTGACCCTCCCACAGTGTGGAGCTCCCTCAGCACTGACCCTCCCACAGTGCGGCGCTCCCTCAGCACTGACCCTCCCACAGTGTGGAGCTCCCTCAGCACTGACCCTCCCACAGTGCGGCAATCCCTCAGCACTGACACTCCCACAGTGCGGCGCTCCCTCAGCACTGACCCTACAACAGTGCGGCGCTCCCTCAGCACTGACCCTCCCACGGTGCGGTGCTCCCTCAGCACTGACCCGCCCACAGTGCGGCGCTCCCTCAGCACTGACCCGCCCACAGTGCGGCGCTTCCTCAGCACTGACCCTCCCACAGTGCGGCGCTCCCTCAGCACTGACCCTCCCACAGTGCGGCGCTCCCTCAGCACTGACCCTCCCACAGTGCGGCGCTTCCTCAGCACTGACCCTCCCACAGTGCGGCGCTTCCTCAGCACTGACTCTCCCACAGTGCGGCGCTCCCTCAGCACTGATCCTCCCACAGTGCGGCGCTTCCTCAGCACTGACCCTCCCACAGTGCGGCGCTCCCTCAGCACTGAACCTCCCACAGTGCGGCGCTCTCTCAGCAATGAGCCTCCCACAGTGCGGCGCTCCCTCAGCACTGACCCTCCCACAGTGCGGCACTCCCCCAGCACTGACCATCCAACAGTGCGGTGCTCCCTCAACACTGACCCTCCCACAGTGCGGCGCTCCCTCAGCACTGACCTCCCACAGTGCGGAACTCCCTCAGCACTGACCCTCCCACAGTGCGGCGCTCCCTCAGCACTGACCATCCAACAGTGCGGCGCTCCCTCAACACTGACCCTCCCACAGTGCGGCGCTCCCTCAGCACTGACCTCCCACAGTGCGGAACTCCCTCAGCACTGACCCTCCCACAGTGCGGCGCTCCCTCAGCACTGACCCTCCCACTGTGCGGTGCTCCCTCAGCACTGTCCCACCCACAGTACGGTGCTCCCTCAGCACTGTCCCACCCACAGTACGGAGCTCCCACAACCCTGACCCTCCCACAGTAATGCGCTCCCTCAACACTGACCCTCCCACAGTGTGACGCTCCCTCAGCACTGACCCACCCACAGTGCGGCGCTCCCTCAGCACTGACCCTCCCACAGTGCGGCGCTCCCTCAGCACTGACCTCCCACAGTGCGGACCTCCCTCAGCACTGACCCTCCCACAGTGCGGCAATCCCTCAGCACTGACACTCCCACAGTGCGGCGCTCCCTCAGCACTGACCCTCCCACAGTGCGGCGCTTCCTCAGCACTGACCCTCCCACAGTGCGGCGCTCCCTCAGCACTGACCCTCCCACAGTGCGGCGCTCCCTTAGCACTGACCCTCCCACAGTGCGGCGCTGCCTCAGCACTGAACCTCCCACAGTGCGGCGCTCTCTCAGCAATGAGCCTCCCACAGTGCGGCGCTCCCTCAGCACTGACCTTCCCACAGTGCGGCACTCCCCCAGCACTGACCATCCAACAGTGCGGCGCTCCCTCAACACTGACCCTCCCACAGTGCGGCGCTCCCTCAGCACTGACCTCCCACAGTGCGGAACTCCCTCAGCACTGACCCTCCCACAGTGCGGCGCTCCCTCAGCATTGACCCTCCCACAGTGCGGCACTTCCTCAGCACTGACCCTCCCACAGTGCGGCGCTCCCTCAGCACTGACCCTCTCACAGTGCGGCGCTCTCTCAGCACTGACCCTCCCACGGTGCGGTGCTCCCTCAGCACTGACCCGCCCACAGTGCGGCGCTCCCTCAGCACTGACCCTCCCACAGTGCGGCGCTTCCTCAGCACTGACCCTCCCACAGTGCGGCGCATCTTCAGCACTGATTCACCCACAGTGCGGCGCTCCCTTAGCACTGACACTCCCACAGTGCAGCGCTTCCTCAGCACTGACCCTCCCACAGTGCGGCGCTCCCTCAGCACTGACCCTCCCACAGTGCGGCGCTCTCTCAGCAATGAGCCTCCCACAGTGCGGCGCTACCTCAGCACTGACCCTCCCACAGTGCGGCACTCCCCCAGCACTGGCCATCCAACAGTGCGGCGCTCCCTCAACACTGACCCTCCCACAGTGCGGCGCTCCCTCAGCACTGACCTCCCACAGTGCGGAACTCCCTCAGCACTGACCCTCCCACAGTGCGGCGCTCCCTCAGCACTGACCCTCCCACAGTGCGACGCTTCCTCAGCACTGACCCTCCCACAGTGCGGCGCTCCCTCAGCACTGACCCTCCCACAGTGCGGCGCTCCCTCAGCACTGAAACTCCCACAGTGCGGCGCTCCCTCAGCACTGACCCTACAACAGTGCGGCGCTCCCTCAGCACTGACCCTCCCACGGTGCGGTGCTCCCTCAGCACTGACCCGCCCACAGTGCGGCGCTCCCTCAGCACTGACCCTCCCACAGTGCGGCGCTTCCTCAGCACTGACCCTCCCACAGTGCGGCGCTCCCTTAGCACTGACACTCCCACAGTGCGGCGCTTCCTCAGCACTGACCCTCCCACAGTGCGGCGCTCCCTCAGCACTGAACCTCCCACAGTGCGGCGCTCTCTCAGCAATGAGCCTCCCACAGTGCGGCGCTCCCTCAGCACTGACCCTCCCACAGTGCGGCACTCCCCCAGCACTGACCATCCCACAGTGCGGAACTCCCTCAGCACTGACCATCCAACAGTGCGGCGCTCCCTCAACACTGACCCTCCCACAGTGCGGCGCTCCCTCAGCACTGACCTCCCACAGTGCGGAACTCCCTCAGCACTGACCCTCCCACAGTGCGGCGCTCCCTCAGCACTGACCCTCCCACTGTGCGGTGCTCCCTCAGCACTGTCCCACCCACAGTACGGTGCTCCCTCAGCACTGTCCCACCCACAGTACGGAGCTCCCTCAACACTGACCCTCCCACAGTAATGCGCTCCCTCAACACTGACCCTCCCACAGTGTGACGCTCCCTCAGCACTGACCCACCCACAGTGCGGCGCTCCCTCAGCACTGACCCTCCCACAGTGCGGCGCTCCCTCAGCACTGACCTCCCACAGTGCGGAACTCCCTCAGCACTGACCCTCCCACAGTGCGGCGCTCCCTCAGCACTGACCCTCCCACAGTGCGGCGCTCCCTCAGCACTGACCCTCCCACAGTGCGGCGCTCCCTCAGCACTGACCTCCCACAGTGCGGAACTCCCTCAGCACTGACCCTCCCACAGTGCGGCAATCCCTCAGCACTGACACTCCCACAGTGCGGGGCTCCCTCAGCACTGACCCTCCCACAGTGCGGCGCTCCCTCAGCACTGACACTCCCACAGTGCGGCGCTTCCTCAGCACTGACCCTCCCACAGTGCGGCGCTCCCTCAGCACTGAACCTCCCACAGTGCGGCGCTCTCTCAGCAATGAGCCTCCCACAGTGCGGCGCTTCCTCAGCACTGACCCTCCCACAGTGCGGCGCTCCCTCAGTACTGAACCTCCCACAGTGCGGCGCTCTCTCAGCAATGAGCCTCCCACAGTGCGGCGCTCCCTCAGCACTGAACCTCCCACAGTGCGGCGCTCTCTCAGCAATGAGCCTCCCACAGTGCGGCACTCCCCCAGCACTGACCCTCCCACAGTGCGGCACTCCCCCAGCACTGACCCTCCCACAGTGCGGCACTCCCCCAGCACTGACCCTCCCACAGTGCGGCACTCCCCCAGCACTGACCATCCAACAGTGCGGCGCTCCCTCAACACTGACCCTCCCACAGTGCGGCGCTCCCTCAGCACTGACCTCCCACAGTGCGGAACTCCCTCAGCACTGACCCTCCCACAGTGCGGCGCTCCCTCAGCACTGACCATCCAACAGTGCGGCGCTCCCTCAACACTGACCCTCCCACAGTGCGGCGCTCCCTCAGCACTGACCTCCCACAGTGCGGAACTCCCTCAGCACTGACCTCCCACAGTGCGGAACTCCCTCAGCACTGACCCTCCCACAGTGCGGCGCTCCCTCAGCACTGACCCTCCCACTGTGCGGTGCTCCCTCAGCACTGTCCCACCCACAGTACGGTGCTCCCTCAGCACTGTCCCATCCACAGTACGGAGCTCCCTCAACACTGACCCTCCCACAGTAATGCGCTCCCTCAACACTGACCCTCCCACAGTGTGACGCTCCCTCAGCACTGACCCACCCACAGTGCGGCGCTCCCTCAGCAATGACCCTCCCACAGTGCGGCGCTCCCTCAGCACTGACCTCCCACAGTGCGGAACTCCCTCAGCACTGACCCTCCCACAGTGCGGCGCTCCCTCAGCACTGACCCTCCCACAGTGCGGCAATCCCTCAGCACTGACACTCCCACAGTGCGGCGCTCCCTCAGCACTGACCCTCCCACAGTGCGGCGCTTCCTCAGCACTGACCCTCCCACAGTGCGGCGCTTCTTCAGCACTGATTCACCCACAGTGCGGCGCTCCCTTAGCACTGACCCTCCCACAGTGCGGCGCTCCCTCAGCACTGAACCTCCCACAGTGCGGCGCTCTCTCAGCAATGAGCCTCCCACAGTGCGGCGCTCCCTCAGCACTGACCCTCCCACAGTGCGGCACTCCCCCAGCACTGACCATCCAACAGTGCGGCGCTCCCTCAACACTGACCCTCCCACAGTGCGGCGCTCCCTCAGCACCGACCTTCCCACAGTGCGGCACTCCCCCAGCACTGACCATCCAACAGTGCGGCGCTCCCTCAACACTGACCCTCCCACAGTGCGGAACTCCCTCAGCAGTGACCCTCCCACAGTGCGGCGCTCCCTCAGCACTGACCCTCCCACAGTGCGGCGCTTCCTCAGCACTGACCCTCCCACAGTGCGGCGCTCCCTCAGCACTGACCCTCTCACAGTGCGGCGCTCTCTCAGCACTGACCCTCCCACGGTGCGGTGCTCCCTCAGCACTGACCCGCCCACAGTGCGGCGCTCCCTCAGCACTGACCCTCCCACAGTGCGGCGCTTCCTCAGCACTGACCCTCCCACAGTGCGGCGCATCTTCAGCACTGATTCACCCACAGTGCGGCGCTCCCATAGCACTGACACTCCCACAGTGCAGCGCTTCCTCAGCACTGACCCTCCCACAGTGCGGCGCTCCCTCAGCACTGACCCTCCCACAGTGCGGCGCTCTCTCAGCAATGAGCCTCCCACAGTGCGGCGCTACCTCAGCACTGACCCTCCCACAGTGCGGCACTCCCCCAGCACTGGCCATCCAACAGTGCGGCGCTCCCTCAACACTGACCCTCCCACAGTGCGGAACTCCCTCAGCACTGACCCTCCCACAGTGCGGCGCTCCCTCAGCACTGACCCTCCCACAGTGCGACGCTTCCTCAGCACTGACCCTCCCACAGTGCGGCGCTCCCTCAGCACTGACCCTCCCACAGTGCGACGCTTCCTCAGCACTGACCCTCCCACAGTGCGGCGCTCCCTCAGCACTGAACCTCCCACAGTGCGGCGCTCCCTCAGCACTGACCCTCCCACAGTGTGGAGCTCCCTCAGCACTGACCCTCCCACAGTGCGGCGCTCCCTCAGCACTGACCCTCCCACAGTGTGGAGCTCCCTCAGCACTGACCCTCCCACAGTGCGACAATCCCTCAGCACTGACACTCCCACGGTGCGGTGCTCCCTCAGCACTGACCCGCCCACAGTGCGGCTCTCCCTCAGCACTGACCCTCCCACAGTGCGGCGCTTCCTCAGCACTGACCCTCCCACAGTGCGGCGCTCCCTCAGCACTGACCCTCACACAGTGCGGCGCTCTCTCAGCAATGAGCCTCCCACAGTGCGGCGCTCCCTCAGCACTGACCCTCCCACAGTGCGGCACTCCCCCAGCACTGACCATCCAACAGTGCGGCGCTCCCTCAACACTGACCCTCCCACAGTGCGGCGCTCCCTCAGCACTGACCTCCCACAGTGCGGAACTCCCTCAGCACTGACCCTCCCACAGTGCGGCGCTCCCTCAGCACTGACCCTCCCACAGTGCGGCGCTTCCTCAGCACTGACCCTCCCACAGTGCGGCGCTCTCTCAGCAATGAGCCTCCCACAGTGTGACGCTCCCTCAGCACTGACCCTCCCACAGTGCGGCACTCCCCCAGCACTGACCATCCAACAGTGCGGCGCTCCCTCAACACTGACCCTCCCACAGTGCGGCGCTACCTCAGCACTGACCTCCCACAGTGCGGAACTCCCTCAGCACTGACCCTCCCACAGTGCGGCGCTCCCTCAGCACTGACCCTCCCACAGTGCGGTGCTCCCTCAGCACTGACCCTCCCACTGTGCGGTGCTCCCTCAGCACTGTCCCACCCACAGTACGGAGCTCCCTCAACACTGACCCTCCCACAGTAATGCGCTCCCTCAACACTGACCCTCCCAAAGTGTGACGCTCCCTCAGCACTGACCCACCCACAGTGCGGCGCTCCCTCAGCACTGACCCTCCCACAGTGCGGCGCTCCCTTAGCACTGACACTCCCACAGTGCGGCGCTTCCTCAGCACTGACCCTCCCACAGTGCGGCGCTCCCTCAGCACTGAACCTCCCACAGTGCGGCGCTCTCTCAGCAATGAGCCTCCCACAGTGCGGCGCTCCCTCACCACTGACCCTCCCACAGTGCGGCACTTCCCCAGCACTGACCATCCAACAGTGCGGCGCTCCCTCAACACTGACCCTCCCACAGTGCGGCGCTCCCTCAGCACTGACCTCCCACAGTGCGGCGCTCCCTCAGCACTGACCCTCCCACAGTGCGGCGCTCCCTCAGCACTGACCCTCCCACAGTGCGGCGCTTCCTCAGCACTGACCCTCCCACAGTGCGGCGCTCCCTCAGCACTGACCCTCCCACAGTGCGGCGCTCCCTCAGCACTGACCCTCCCACAGTGCGGAACTCCCTCAGCACTGACCCTCCCACAGTGCGGCAATCCCTCAGCACTGACACTCCCACAGTGCGGCGCTCCCTCAGCACTGACCCTCCCACAGTGCGGCGCTCTCTCAGCAATGAGCCTCCCACAGTGCGGCGCTCCCTCAGCACTGACCCTCCCACAGTGCGGCACTCCCCCAGCACTGACCATCCAACAGTGCGGCGCTCCCTCAACACTGACCCTCCCACAGTGCGGCGCTCCCTCAGCACTGACCTCCCACAGTGCGGAACTCCCTCAGCACTGACCCTCCCACAGTGCGGCGCTCCCTCAGCACTGACCCTCCCACAGTGCGGTGCTCCCTCAGCACTGACCCTCCCACTGTTCGGTGCTCCCTCAGCACTGTCCCACCCACAGTACGGAGCTCCCTCAACACTGACCCTCCCACAGTAATGCGCTCCCTCAACACTGACCCTCCCACAGTGTGACGCTCCCTCAGCACTGACCCTCCCACAGTGCCGCCCTCCCTCAGCACTGACCCACCCACAGTAATGCGCTCCCTCAACACTGAGCCTCCCACAGTGTGACGCTCCCTCAACACTGACCCTCCCACAGTAATGCGCTCCCTCAACACTGACCCTCCCACAGTGTGACGTTCCCTCAACACTGACCCTCCCACAGTGCCGCCCTCCCTCAGCACTGACCCACCCACAGTGCGCCGCTCCCTCAGCACCGACCCTCCCACAGTGCGGCGCTCCCACAGCACTGACCCTCCCACAGTGCGGCACTCCCTCAGCACTGACCCTCCCACAGTGCGGCGCTCCCTCAGCATTGACCCTCCCACATTGCGGCGCTCCCTCAGCACTGACCCTCCCACAATCTGGCGCACCCTGAGCACCGACCCTCCCACAGTGCGGCGCTCCCTCAGCACTGACCCTCCCACAGTGCGGAGCTCGCTCAGCACTGACCCTTCCATTGTGCGGCGCTCCCTCAGCACTGACCCTCCCACAGTGCGGCGCTCCCTCAGCACTGACCCTCCCACAGTGCGGCGCTCCCTCAGCACTGACCCTCCCACAATGTGGAGCTCCCTCAGCACTGACCCTACCACAGTGCAGCGCTCCCTCAGAACTGACCCTCCAACAGTGCGGCGCTTCCTCAGCACTGACCCTCCCACAGTGCGGCGCTCCCTCAGCACTGACCTGCCCACAGTGCTGCGCTCCCTCTGCACTGGCCCTCCCACAGTGCGGCGCTTCCTCAGCACTGATTCACCCACAGTGCGGCGCTCCCTCAGCACTGACCCTCCCACAGTGCGGCGCTTCCTCAGCACTGACCCTCCCACAGTGCGGCGCTCCCTCAGCACTGATTCACCCACAGTGCGGCGCTCCCTCAGCACTGACCCTCCCACAGTGCGGCGCTCCCTCAGCACTGACCCTCCCACAGTGCGGCGCTCCCTCAGCACTGACCCTCCCACAGTGCGGCGCTTCCTCAGCACTGACCCTCCCACAGTGCGGCACTCCCCCAGCACTGACCCTCCCACAGTGCGGCGCTCCCTCAGCACTGACCCTCCCACAGTGCGGAACTCCCTCAGCACTGACCCTCCCACAGTGCGGCGCTCCCTCAGCATTGACCCTCCCACAGTGCGGCGCTCCCTCAGCACTGACCCTCCCACAATCTGGCGCTCCCTGAGCACCGACCCTCCCAGAGTGCGGCGTTCCCTTAGCACTGACCCTCCCACAGTGCGGAGCTCGCTCAGCACTGACCCTCCCATTGTGCGGCGCTCCCTCAGCACTGACCCTCCCACAGTGCGGCGCTCCCTCAGCACTGACCCTCCCACAGTGCGGCGCTCCCTCAGCACTGACCTCCCACAGTGCGGAACCCCCTCAGCACTGACCCTCCCACAGTGCGGCAATCCCTCAGCACTGACACTCCCACAGTGCGGAACTCCCTCAGCACTGACCCTCCCACAGTGCGGCGCTCCCTCAGCACTGACCATCCCACATTGCGGCGCTCCCTCAGCACTGACCCTCCCACAGTGCGGCGCTTCTTCAGCACTGATTCACCCACAGTGCGGCGCTCCCTTAGCACTGACACTCCCACAGTGCGGCGCTTCCTCAGCACTGACCCTCCCACAGTGCGGCGCTCCCTCAGCACTGAACCTCCCACAGTGCGGCGCTCTCTCAGCACTGACCCTCCCACAGTGCGGCGCTCCCTCAGCACTGACCATCCAACAGTGCGGCGCTCCCTCAACACTGACCCTCCCACAGTGCGGCGCTCCCTCAGCACTGACCTCCCACAGTGCGGAGCTCCCTCAGCACTGACCCTCCCACAGTGCTGCGCTCCCTCAGCACTGACCCTCCCACAGTGCGGCGCTTCCTCAGCACTGACCCTCCCCCAGTGCGGCGCTCCCTCAGCACTGACCCTCCCACAGTGCGGCGCTCTCTCAGCACTGACCCTCCCACGGTGCGGAGCTCCCTCAGCACTGACCCGCCCACAGTGCGGCGCTCCCTCAGCACTGACCCTCCCACAGTGCGGCGCTTCCTCAGCACTGACCCTCCCACAGTGCGGCGCATCTTCAGCACTGATTCAACCACAGTGCGGCGCTCCCATAGCACTGACACTCCCACAGTGCAGCGCTTCCTCAGCACTGACCCTCCCACAGTGCGGCGCTCCCTCGGCACTGACCCTCCCACAGTGCGGCGCTCTCTCAGCAATGAGCCTCCCACAGTGCGGCGCTACCTCAGCACTGACCCTCCCACAGTGCGGCACTCCCCCAGCACTGGCCATCCAACAGTGCGGCGCTCCCTCAACACTGACCCTCCCACAGTGCGGCGCTCCCTCAGCACTGACCTCCCACAGTGCGGAACTCCCTCAGCACTGACCCTCCCACAGTGCGGCACTCCCTCAGCACCGACCCTCCCACAGTGCGGCGCTCCCTCAGCACTGACCCTCCCACAGTGCGGCGCTCACTCAGCAATGAGCCTCCCACAGTGCGGCGCTACCTCAGCACTGACCCTCCCACAGTGCGGCACTCCCCCAGCACTGGCCATCCAACAGTGCGGCGCTCCCTCAACACTGACCCTCCCACAGTGCGGCGCTCCCTCAGCACTGACCTCCCACAGTGCGGAACTCCCTCAGCACTGACCCTCCCACAGTGCGGCGCTCCCTCAGCACTGACCCTCCCACAGTGCGACGCTTCCTCAGCACTGACCCTCCCACAGTGCGGCGCTCCCTCAGCACTGACCCTCCCACAGTGCGGCGCTCCCTCAGCACTGAACCTCCCACAGTGCGGCGCTCCCTCAGCACTGACCCTCCCACAGTGTGGAGCTCCCTCAGCACTGACCCTCCCACAGTGCGGCGCTCCCTCAGCACTGACCCTCCCACAGTGTGGAGCTCCCTCAGCACTGACCCTCCCACAGTGCGACAATCCCTCAGCACTGACACTCCCACGGTGCGGTGCTCCCTCAGCACTGACCCGCCCACAGTGCGGCTCTCCCTCAGCACTGACCCTCCCACAGTGCGGCGCTTCCTCAGCACTGACCCTCCCACAGTGCGGCGCTCCCTCAGCACTGACCCTCACACAGTGCGGCGCTCTCTCAGCAATGAGCCTCCCACAGTGCGGCGCTCCCTCAGCACTGACCCTCCCACAGTGCGGCACTCCCCCAGCACTGACCATCCAACAGTGCGGCGCTCCCTCAACACTGACCCTCCCACAGTGCGGCGCTCCCTCAGCACTGACCTCCCACAGTGCGGAACTCCCTCAGCACTGACCCTCCCACAGTGCGGCGCTCCCTCAGCACTGACCCTCCCACAGTGCGGCGCTTCCTCAGCACTGACCCTCCCACAGTGCGGCGCTCTCTCAGCAATGAGCCTCCCACAGTGTGACGCTCCCTCAGCACTGACCCTCCCACAGTGCGGCACTCCCCCAGCACTGACCATCCAACAGTGCGGCGCTCCCTCAACACTGACCCTCCCACAGTGCGGCGCTACCTCAGCACTGACCTCCCACAGTGCGGAACTCCCTCAGCACTGACCCTCCCACAGTGCGGCGCTCCCTCAGCACTGACCCTCCCACAGTGCGGTGCTCCCTCAGCACTGACCCTCCCACTGTGCGGTGCTCCCTCAGCACTGTCCCACCCACAGTACGGAGCTCCCTCAACACTGACCCTCCCACAGTAATGCGCTCCCTCAACACTGACCCTCCCAAAGTGTGACGCTCCCTCAGCACTGACCCACCCACAGTGCGGCGCTCCCTCAGCACTGACCCTCCCACAGTGCGGCGCTCCCTTAGCACTGACACTCCCACAGTGCGGCGCTTCCTCAGCACTGACCCTCCCACAGTGCGGCGCTCCCTCAGCACTGAACCTCTCACAGTGCGGCGCTCTCTCAGCAATGAGCCTCCCACAGTGCGGCGCTCCCTCACCACTGACCCTCCCACAGTGCGGCACTTCCCCAGCACTGACCATCCAACAGTGCGGCGCTCCCTCAACACTGACCCTCCCACAGTGCGGCGCTCCCTCAGCACTGACCTCCCACAGTGCGGCGCTCCCTCAGCACTGACCCTCCCACAGTGCGGCGCTCCCTCAGCACTGACCCTCCCACAGTGCGGCGCTTCCTCAGCACTGACCCTCCCACAGTGCGGCGCTCCCTCAGCACTGACCCTCCCACAGTGCGGCGCTCCCTCAGCACTGACCCTCCCACAGTGCGGAACTCCCTCAGCACTGACCCTCCCACAGTGCGGCAATCCCTCAGCACTGACACTCCCACAGTGCGGCGCTCCCTCAGCACTGACCCTCCCACAGTGCGGCGCTCTCTCAGCAATGAGCCTCCCACAGTGCGGCGCTCCCTCAGCACTGACCCTCCCACAGTGCGGCACTCCCCCAGCACTGACCATCCAACAGTGCGGCGCTCCCTCAACACTGACCCTCCCACAGTGCGGCGCTCCCTCAGCACTGACCTCCCACAGTGCGGAACTCCCTCAGCACTGACCCTCCCACAGTGCGGCGCTCCCTCAGCACTGACCCTCCCACAGTGCGGTGCTCCCTCAGCACTGACCCTCCCACTGTTCGGTGCTCCCTCAGCACTGTCCCACCCACAGTACGGAGCTCCCTCAACACTGACCCTCCCACAGTAATGCGCTCCCTCAACACTGACCCTCCCACAGTGTGACGCTCCCTCAGCACTGACCCTCCCACAGTGCCGCCCTCCCTCAGCACTGACCCACCCACAGTAATGCGCTCCCTCAACACTGAGCCTCCCACAGTGTGACGCTCCCTCAACACTGACCCTCCCACAGTAATGCGCTCCCTCAACACTGACCCTCCCACAGTGTGACGTTCCCTCAACACTGACCCTCCCACAGTGCCGCCCTCCCTCAGCACTGACCCACCCACAGTGCGCCGCTCCCTCAACACTGACCCTCCCACAGTGTGACGCTCCCTCAGCACTGACCCTCCCACAGTGCCGCCCTCCCTCAGCACTGACCCACCCACAGTAATGCGCTCCCTCAACACTGAGCCTCCCACAGTGTGACGCTCCCTCAACACTGACCCTCCCACAGTAATGCGCTCCCTCAACACTGACCCTCCCACAGTGTGACGTTCCCTCAACACTGACCCTCCCACAGTGCCGCCCTCCCTCAGCACTGACCCACCCACAGTGCGCCGCTCCCTCAGCACCGACCCTCCCACAGTGCGGCGCTCCCACAGCACTGACCCTCCCACAGTGCGGCACTCCCTCAGCACTGACCCTCCCACAGTGCGGCGCTCCCTCAGCATTGACCCTCCCACATTGCGGCGCTCCCTCAGCACTGACCCTCCCACAATCTGGCGCACCCTGAGCACCGACCCTCCCACAGTGCGGCGCTCCCTCAGCACTGACCCTCCCACAGTGCGGAGCTCGCTCAGCACTGACCCTTCCATTGTGCGGCGCTCCCTCAGCACTGACCCTCCCACAGTGCGGCGCTCCCTCAGCACTGACCCTCCCACAGTGCGGCGCTCCCTCAGCACTGACCCTCCCACAATGTGGAGCTCCCTCAGCACTGACCCTACCACAGTGCAGCGCTCCCTCAGAACTGACCCTCCAACAGTGCGGCGCTTCCTCAGCACTGACCCTCCCACAGTGCGGCGCTCCCTCAGCACTGACCTGCCCACAGTGCTGCGCTCCCTCTGCACTGGCCCTCCCACAGTGCGGCGCTTCCTCAGCACTGATTCACCCACAGTGCGGCGCTCCCTCAGCACTGACCCTCCCACAGTGCGGCGCTTCCTCAGCACTGACCCTCCCACAGTGCGGCGCTCCCTCAGCACTGATTCACCCACAGTGCGGCGCTCCCTCAGCACTGACCCTCCCACAGTGCGGCGCTCCCTCAGCACTGACCCTCCCACAGTGCGGCGCTCCCTCAGCACTGACCCTCCCACAGTGCGGCGCTTCCTCAGCACTGACCCTCCCACAGTGCGGCACTCCCCCAGCACTGACCCTCCCACAGTGCGGCGCTCCCTCAGCACTGACCCTCCCACAGTGCGGAACTCCCTCAGCACTGACCCTCCCACAGTGCGGCGCTCCCTCAGCATTGACCCTCCCACAGTGCCGCGCTCCCTCAGCACTGACCCTCCCACAATCTGGCGCTCCCTGAGCACCGACCCTCCCAGAGTGCGGCGTTCCCTTAGCACTGACCCTCCCACAGTGCGGAGCTCGCTCAGCACTGACCCTCCCATTGTGCGGCGCTCCCTCAGCACTGACCCTCCCACAGTGCGGCGCTCCCTCAGCACTGACCCTCCCACAGTGCGGCGCTCCCTCAGCACTGACCTCCCACAGTGCGGAACCCCCTCAGCACTGACCCTCCCACAGTGCGGCAATCCCTCAGCACTGACACTCCCACAGTGCGGAACTCCCTCAGCACTGACCCTCCCACAGTGCGGCGCTCCCTCAGCACTGACCATCCCACATTGCGGCGCTCCCTCAGCACTGACCCTCCCACAGTGCGGCGCTTCTTCAGCACTGATTCACCCACAGTGCGGCGCTCCCTTAGCACTGACACTCCCACAGTGCGGCGCTTCCTCAGCACTGACCCTCCCACAGTGCGGCGCTCCCTCAGCACTGAACCTCCCACAGTGCGGCGCTCTCTCAGCACTGACCCTCCCACAGTGCGGCGCTCCCTCAGCACTGACCATCCAACAGTGCGGCGCTCCCTCAACACTGACCCTCCCACAGTGCGGCGCTCCCTCAGCACTGACCTCCCACAGTGCGGAGCTCCCTCAGCACTGACCCTCCCACAGTGCTGCGCTCCCTCAGCACTGACCCTCCCACAGTGCGGCGCTTCCTCAGCACTGACCCTCCCCCAGTGCGGCGCTCCCTCAGCACTGACCCTCCCACAGTGCGGCGCTCTCTCAGCACTGACCCTCCCACGGTGCGGAGCTCCCTCAGCACTGACCCGCCCACAGTGCGGCGCTCCCTCAGCACTGACCCTCCCACAGTGCGGCGCTTCCTCAGCACTGACCCTCCCACAGTGCGGCGCATCTTCAGCACTGATTCAACCACAGTGCGGCGCTCCCATAGCACTGACACTCCCACAGTGCAGCGCTTCCTCAGCACTGACCCTCCCACAGTGCGGCGCTCCCTCGGCACTGACCCTCCCACAGTGCGGCGCTCTCTCAGCAATGAGCCTCCCACAGTGCGGCGCTACCTCAGCACTGACCCTCCCACAGTGCGGCACTCCCCCAGCACTGGCCATCCAACAGTGCGGCGCTCCCTCAACACTGACCCTCCCACAGTGCGGCGCTCCCTCAGCACTGACCTCCCACAGTGCGGAACTCCCTCAGCACTGACCCTCCCACAGTGCGGCGCTCCCTCAGCACTGACCCTCCCACAGTGCGGCGCTCCCTCAGCACTGAACCTCCCACAGTGCGGCGCTCCCTCAGCACTGACCCTCCCACAGTGTGGAGCTCCCTCAGCACTGACCCTCCCACAGTGCGGCGCTCCCTCAGCACTGACCCTCCCACAGTGTGGAGCTCCCTCAGCACTGACCCTCCCACAGTGCGACAATCCCTCAGCACTGACACTCCCACGGTGCGGTGCTCCCTCAGCACTGACCCGCCCACAGTGCGGCTCTCCCTCAGCACTGACCCTCCCACAGTGCGGCGCTTCCTCAGCACTGACCCTCCCACAGAGCGGCGCTCCCTCAGCACTGACCCTCACACAGTGCGGCGCTCTCTCAGCAATGAGCCTCCCACAGTGCGGCGCTCCCTCAGCACTGACCCTCCCACAGTGCGGCACTCCCCCAGCACTGACCATCCAACAGTGCGGCGCTCCCTCAACACTGACCCTCCCACAGTGCGGCGCTCCCTCAGCACTGACCTCCCACAGTGCGGAACTCCCTCAGCACTGACCCTCCCACAGTGCGGCGCTCCCTCAGCACTGACCCTCCCACAGTGCGGCGCTTCCTCAGCACTGACCCTCCCACAGTGCGGCGCTCTCTCAGCAATGAGCCTCCCACAGTGTGACGCTCCCTCAGCACTGACCCTCCCACAGTGCGGCACTCCCCCAGCACTGACCATCCAACAGTGCGGCGCTCCCTCAACACTGACCCTCTCACAGTGCGGCGCTACCTCAGCACTGACCTCCCACAGTGCGGAACTCCCTCAGCACTGACCCTCCCACAGTGCGGCGCTCCCTCAGCACTGACCCTCCCACAGTGCGGTGCTCCCTCAGCACTGACCCTCCCACTGTGCGGTGCTCCCTCAGCACTGTCCCACCCACAGTACGGAGCTCCCTCAACACTGACCCTCCCACAGTAATGCGCTCCCTCAACACTGACCCTCCCAAAGTGTGACGCTCCCTCAGCACTGACCCACCCACAGTGCGGCGCTCCCTCAGCACTGACCCTCCCACAGTGCGGCGCTCCCTTAGCACTGACACTCCCACAGTGCGGCGCTTCCTCAGCACTGACCCTCCCACAGTGCGGCGCTCCCTCAGCACTGAACCTCCCACAGTGCGGCGCTCTCTCAGCAATGAGCCTCCCACAGTGCGGCGCTCCCTCACCACTGACCCTCCCACAGTGCGGCACTTCCCCAGCACTGACCATCCAACAGTGCGGCGCTCCCTCAACACTGACCCTCCCACAGTGCGGCGCTCCCTCAGCACTGACCTCCCACAGTGCGGCGCTCCCTCAGCACTGACCCTCCCACAGTGCGGCGCTCCCTCAGCACTGACCCTCCCACAGTGCGGCGCTTCCTCAGCACTGACCCTCCCACAGTGCGGCGCTCCCTCAGCACTGACCCTCCCACAGTGCGGCGCTCCCTCAGCACTGACCCTCCCACAGTGCGGAACTCCCTCAGCACTGACCCTCCCACAGTGCGGCAATCCCTCAGCACTGACACTCCCACAGTGCGGCGCTCCCTCAGCACTGACCCTCCCACAGTGCGGCGCTCTCTCAGCAATGAGCCTCCCACAGTGCGGCGCTCCCTCAGCACTGACCCTCCCACAGTGCGGCATTCCCCCAGCACTGACCATCCAACAGTGCGGCGCTCCCTCAACACTGACCCTCCCACAGTGCGGCGCTCCCTCAGCACTGACCTCCCACAGTGCGGAACTCCCTCAGCACTGACCCTCCCACAGTGCGGCGCTCCCTCAGCACTGACCCTCCCACAGTGCGGTGCTCCCTCAGCACTGACCCTCCCACTGTTCGGTGCTCCCTCAGCACTGTCCCACCCACAGTACGGAGCTCCCTCAACACTGACCCTCCCACAGTAATGCGCTCCCTCAACACTGACCCTCCCACAGTGTGACGCTCCCTCAGCACTGACCCTCCCACAGTGCCGCCCTCCCTCAGCACTGACCCACCCACAGTAATGCGCTCCCTCAACACTGAGCCTCCCACAGTGTGACGCTCCCTCAACACTGACCCTCCCACAGTAATGCGCTCCCTCAACACTGACCCTCCCACAGTGTGACGTTCCCTCAACACTGACCCTCCCACAGTGCCGCCCTCCCTCAGCACTGACCCACCCACAGTGCGCCGCTCCCTCAGCACTGACCCTCCCACAGTGCGGCGCTCCCACAGCACTGACCCTCCCACAGTGCGGCACTCCCTCAGCACTGACCCTCCCACAGTGCGGCGCTCCCTCAGCATTGACCCTCCCACATTGCGGCGCTCCCTCAGCACTGACCCTCCCACAATCTGGCGCACCCTGAGCACCGACCCTCCCACAGTGCGGCGCTCCCTCAGCACTGACCCTCCCACAGTGCGGAGCTCGCTCAGCACTGACCCTTCCATTGTGCGGCGCTCCCTCAGCACTGACCCTCCCACAGTGCGGCGCTCCCTCAGCACTGACCCTCCCACAATGTGGAGCTCCCTCAGCACTGACCCTACCACAGTGCAGCGCTCCCTCAGAACTGACCCTCCAACAGTGCGGCGCTTCCTCAGCACTGACCCTCCCACAGTGCGGCGCTCCCTCAGCACTGACCTGCCCACAGTGCTGCGCTCCCTCTGCACTGGCCCTCCCACAGTGCGGCGCTTCCTCAGCACTGATTCACCCACAGTGCGGCGCTCCCTCAGCACTGACCCTCCCACAGTGCGGCGCTTCCTCAGCACTGACCCTCCCACAGTGCGGCGCTCCCTCAGCACTGATTCACCCACAGTGCGGCGCTCCCTCAGCACTGACCCTCCCACAGTGCGGCGCTCCCTCAGCACTGACCCTCCCACAGTGCGGCGCTCCCTCAGCACTGACCCTCCCACAGTGCGGCGCTTCCTCAGCACTGACCCTCCCACAGTGCGGCACTCCCTCAGCACTGACCCTCCCACAGTGCGGCGCTCCCTCAGCACTGACCTGCCCACAGTGCTGCGCTCCCTCTGCACTGGCCCTCCCACAGTGCGGCGCTTCCTCAGCACTGATTCACCCACAGTGCGGCGCTCCCTCAGCACTGACCCTCCCACAGTGCGGCGCTTCCTCAGCACTGACCCTCCCACAGTGCGGCGCTCCCTCAGCACTGATTCACCCACAGTGCGGCGCTCCCTCAGCACTGACCCTCCCACAGTGCGGCGCTCCCTCAGCACTGACCCTCCCACAGTGCGGCGCTCCCTCAGCACTGACCCTCCCACAGTGCGGCGCTTCCTCAGCACTGACCCTCCCACAGTGCGGCACTCCCCCAGCACTGACCCTCCCACAGTGCGGCGCTCCCTCAGCACTGACCCTCCCACAGTGCGGAACTCCCTCAGCACTGACCCTCCCACAGTGCGGCGCTCCCTCAGCATTGACCCTCCCACAGTGCGGCGCTCCCTCAGCACTGACCCTCCCACAATCTGGCGCTCCCTGAGCACCGACCCTCCCAGAGTGCGGCGTTCCCTTAGCACTGACCCTCCCACAGTGCGGAGCTCGCTCAGCACTGACCCTCCCATTGTGCGGCGCTCCCTCAGCACTGACCCTCCCACAGTGCGGCGCTCCCTCAGCACTGACCCTCCCACAGTGCGGCGCTCCCTCAGCACTGACCTCCCACAGTGCGGAACCCCCTCAGCACTGACCCTCCCACAGTGCGGCGCTTCCTCAGCACTGACCCTCCCACAGGTGCGGCGCTCCCTCAGCACTGACCTCCCACAGTGCGCGCTCTCTCAGCACTGACCCTCCCACAGTGCGGCGCTCCCTCAGCACTGACCATCCAACAGTGCGGCGCTCCCTCAACACTGACCCTCCCACAGTGCGGCGCTCCTCAGCACTGACCTCCCACAGTGCGGAGCTCCCTCAGCACTGACCCTCCCACAGTGCTGCGCTCCCTCAGCACTGACCCTCCCACAGTGCGGCGCTTCCTCAGCACTGACCCTCCCCCAGTGCGGCGCTCCCTCAGCACTGACCCTCCCACAGTGCGGCGCTCTCTCAGCACTGACCCTCCCACGGTGCGGAGCTCCCTCAGCACTGACCCGCCCACAGTGCGGCGCTCCCTCAGCACTGACCCTCCCACAGTGCGGCGCTTCCTCAGCACTGACCCTCCCACAGTGCGGCGCATCTTCAGCACTGATTCAACCACAGTGCGGCGCTCCCATAGCACTGACACTCCCACAGTGCAGCGCTTCCTCAGCACTGACCCTCCACAGTGCGGCGCTCCCTCGGCACTGACCCTCCCACAGTGCGGCGCTCTCTCAGCAATGAGCCTCCCACAGTGCGGCGCTACCTCAGCACTGACCCTCCCACAGTGCGGCACTCCCCAGCACTGCCATCCAACAGTGCGGCGCTCCCTCAACACTGACCCTCCCACAGTGCGGCGCTCCCTCAGCACTGACCTCCCACAGTGCGGAACTCCCTCAGCACTGACCCTCCCACAGTGCGGCGCTCCCTCAGCACTGACCCTCCCACAGTGCGGCGCTCTCTCAGCACTGACCTCCCCACAGTGCGGAACTCCCTCCAGCACTGACCCTCCCACAGTGCGGCGCTCCCTCAGCACTGACCCTCCCACAGTGCGACGCTTCCTCAGCACTGACCCTCCCACAGTGCGGCGCTCCCTCAGCACTGACCCCTCCCACAGTGCGGCGCTCCCTCAGCACTGAACCTCCCACAGTGCGGCGCTCCCTCAGCACTGACCCTCCCACAGTGTGAGCTCCCTCAGCACTGACCCTCCCACAGTGCGGCGCTCCCTCAGCACTGACCCTCCCACAGTGTGGAGCTCCCTCAGCACTGACCCTCCCACAATGCGGACAATCCCTCAGCACTGACACTCCCACAGTGCGGCGCTCCCTCAGCACTGACCCTACAACAGTGCGGCACTCCCTCAGCACTGACCCTCCCACGGTGCGGTGCTCCCTCAGCACTGACCCGCCCACAGTGCGGTGCTCCCTCAGCACTGACCCTCCCACAGTGCGGCGCTTCCTCAGCACTGACACTCCCACAGTGCGGCGCTCCCTCAGCACTGACCCTACAACAGTGCGGCACTCCCTCAGCACTGACCCTCCCACGGTGCGGTGCTCCCTCAGCACTGACCCGCCCACAGTGCGGTGCTCCCTCAGCACTGACACTTCCACAGTGCGGTGCATCCTCAGCACTGACCCCTCCCACAGTGCGGCGCTCCCTCAGCACTGAACCTCCCACAGTGCGGCGCTCTCTCAGCAATGAGCCTCCCACAGTGCGGCGCTCCCTCCAGCACTGACCCTCCCACAGTGCGGCACTCCCCCAGCACTGACCATCCAACAGTGCGGCGCTCCCTCAACACTGACCCTCCCACAGTGCGGCGCTCCCTCAGCACTGACCTCCCACAGTGCGGAACTCCCTCAGCACTGACCCTCCCACAGTGCGGCGCTCCCTCAGCACTGACCCTCCCACAGTGCGGCGCTTCCTCAGCACTGACCCTCCCACAGTGCGGGCGCTCCCTCAGCACTGACCCTCCCACAGTGCGGCGCTCTCTCAGCAATGAGCCTCCCACAGTGCGGCGCTCCCTCAGCACTGACCCTCCCACAGTGCGGCACTCCCCCAGCACTGACCATCCAACAGTGCGGCGCTCCCTCAACACTGACCCTCCCACAGTGCGGCGCTACCTCAGCACTGACCTCCCACAGTGCGGAACTCCCTCAGCACTGACCCTCCCACAGTGCGGGGCTCCCTCAGCACTGACCCTCCCACAGTGCGGTGCTCCCTCAGCACTGACCCTCCCACTGTGCGGTGCTCCCTCAGCACTGTCCCACCCACAGTACGGAGCTCCCTCAACACTGACCCTCCCACAGTAATGCGCTCCCTCAACACTGACCCTCCCACAGTGTGACGCTCCCTCAGCACTGACCCACCCACAGTGCGGCGCTCCCTCAGCACTGACCCTCCCACAGTGCGGCGCTCCCTCAGCACTGACCTCCCACAGTGCGGAACTCCCTCAGCACTGACCCTCCCACAGTGCGGCATCCCTCAGCACTGACCCTCCCACAGTGCGGCGCTTCCTCAGCACTGACCCTCCCACAGTGCGGCGCTTCTTCAGCACTGACCCTCCCACAGTGCGGCAATCCCTCAGCACTGACACTCCCACAGTGCGGCGCTCCCTTAGCACTGACACTCCCACAGTGCGGCGCTTCCTCAGCACTGACCCTCCCACAGTGCGGCGCTCCCTCAGCACTGAACCTCCCACAGTGCGGCGCTCTCTCAGCAATGAGCCTCCCACAGTGCGGCGCTCCCTCCAGCACTGACCCTCCCACAGTGCGGCACTCCCCCAGCACTGACCATCCAACAGTGCGGCGCTCCCTCAACACTGACCCTCCCACAGTGCGGCGCTCCCTCAGCACTGACCTCCCACAGTGCGGAACTCCCTCAGCACTGACCCTCCCACAGTGCTGCGCTCCCTCAGAACTGACCCTCCCACAGTGCGGCGCTTCCTCAGCACTGACCCTCCCCCAGTGCGGCGCTCCCTCAGCACTGACCCTCCCACAGTGCGGCGCTCTCTCAGCACTGACCCTCCCACGGTGCGGTGCTCCCTCAGCACTGACCCGCCCACAGTGCGGCGCTCCCTCAGCACTGACCCTCCCACAGTGCGGCGCTTCCTCAGCACTGACCCTCCCACAGTGCGGCGCTTCCTCAGCACTGACCCTCCCACAGTGCGGCGCATCTTCAGCACTGATTCAACCACAGTGCGGCGCTCCCATAGCACTGACACTCCCACAGTGCAGCGGCTTCCTCAGCACTGACCCT
>NW_027591584.1:0-82789 GCF_964213995.1 Mustelus asterias | reverse complement strand
CAGAAAATCGGGGGGCTGGTGGTGTGCCTACCTGCCTGTCCATTCTTGAGTTTTTTACGGAGCTGCCCCTCGTTAGGGCAGATCAGCTGCAGGCAGTTTGGCAGAACATTCCAGCAAGTTCCATGCAGTTTGCTTGTTAGCATTGAGAGGAAGGCAAGTGAGCACTTGCAGGTGTGCTGATGGGAAGGGGGGGGGGAGCAGGTGGTGGATCAGTGCCTCAATGATTGGGGACAGGGGAGAGAGGGGGAGATGTCACACAGCCATCGGAGTCCGGAGGAAATGGGGGCCTTGTGAGGAGGCTCTGGGGTATGAGTGAGGGGGATCACCCTGCCTGATACCTGTAGGGTGGAGGGAGGAAGGTGGAGCTCTTTGCCTGAAATCAGTGTGGGGGAAGGGGGGGGTCCGCTTCCACTCTGCCTGATATCATTGCGAGGGAAGGGGGTTCCGCTGCCACTCTACCTGTGATCAGTGAGGGGAAGGGGCACAGGATCGTTCTTGGTGGCCGGTGGGTGGGGGGATTAGGTGGTCAATAATGTTGTGACTGTGGGGCAATATCTGTGGGGGCCAGGGGAAGGCATTATCCAGCCTGGGAGCGATGTGGCAGGGGAGCAGCATTCTATCATTTTTTTTCCTGCTCATGCGCAGTTGAAGGCGCCGATCGGAGCTGCAGGATTTCGGGCACGTTAAGCTCCGCCCACAGGCTTGTGCAGCGCAATTCGGAATCGCTGATATTTTTGCAGACAGAGTGCGTATGGGGGTCCCTGAGAACAGGTCTAAACGTTGGATCTGAAACACTCCCAGATTCAAGTCCACCCAGCACCTAGAATCAAAATGGTAAAATAGGTCCCATGGATTCCTATGGATATTCATAAATGAAGCTCTCATGGTGTCCATGCCCTGTACTACTGAACACCCTGTCACCTCCACTAGTGAACTGTTCACTGCAAATACCAACAACAGCAATGAGCCAACTATCCTGCTTTACAGGTGTGTGTAGTGCTGTCCTCCACATTCCACTCATGACTTTGCTGTTTGTCATGCATGACCACACAGGTAATAAATGTGTTTGATGCTGCTTCGAAGCTTAGCTCTGAATGGTTATCACACAAGAGGTCGTCAACCTTATCGATGTAGACTCTTCACAAACAGCAATCCAAAACTGATCCCATTGTGCTGTGCTCACTCCATAGCCTTTTTATCTTCTGCTTCAATGAATTCTTCTATTTTCCTTTAACAGATCCAATATTTTCCAGCAACTATTCCCCATTGTAAAGCATTGCATGCTTCAACAATTCTCTCTCTAATTGTCCTCAATGACAATTTTAAATTAAGGATCACGTGTTACAAGCTCCCCAATCAGATAAAACAATATTTCCCTATTCTTGCTGGTAAAACCCTCCATCATTGTCAAACCTACAATTTAGCTTTCTCTGAGTCAGTAAAATTGTTCCCAATATGCAAAGACTCTGTCAGTCATTATATTTTTCCATCAATCTAGCATATTTATGCTGTATGTTTTTCCATTGGTTTCAATTCCTGTCTGGAGTGGAGCATTTCAAACTACATTTGGCATATTTAATTGCTGAAACATTTTTATGAACGTAACATAACTCCGCGTCCTTTTAACGAAAAGGCCAAAATGCTGTTGGTCTTTTAAAAAAAAAAAAAATTTTATTTACCTGCACTCATATCTTTGGGAAGTAATGGAACTTTTGGGTTTCTTTGTGTGCCTTTCTTCAGCACCTTTCTGTTGAGTAAATACACATACCGATTCTCTGTTTCCCCTCTGGAAATGCATTATATCACACTTCTTTGCATTACAACAAAAGTAATTTGCATTTATATAATGCCTTCAGCCTAGTAAAAACATCTTTAAAACATCTTAAGGTACACTTCAGAGGAGCATAATCAGACAAAAGTTGACACTGAGTGAAAAAGAGGTGACATTACATCCCAGGACCTCTTTTGTAGGTAATTCTGCGAAACTTGTATCTTACATTGGTGTTGTACCAACAGGTGTCTGACCAACAGAAACCAACATCACTTTCTCTTGCCACACTGTGGTTCATCCTGTTCTCCCTGCTGTGGTACTCCATGTGTGTCTTCTATGGAGTGTGTGCAACGGTGGTGGGGTTTGATAAATCGTTGTAGACAGTCTTACTCGATGCTCAATGGGCTACTCTGCTCCTTCCTTTTTGTAATCAAATGAAGGAACAACATTTTGAAATGCTGCTTCAGTTGAACACATGGCGCCAGTTTCATTCAATGTTACTTCCTGTAATGTTAGGCCAGGTCAGCATTTGCCACGAATGGGACAATTTTACATTGCGGGACATTGTGATGCTTTCTTTCATCTTGGGGAAATCTTCAGATTTGCTGCTTTCCAAACTTTTCACACATTTTCTGAGGGCCTGTCCTGTTAAGGATCCAAATATCCTATCTCACTTTCTTGCATTCTGCAGCAATGCTCCAACCAGATAATGGCCGTTCATAATGCAAGTAAAATAAAGATTTATGTATGATCTGTCACAATCTCAGGAGGTCCAAAAAGCATTATTTTCTGAAATGTGGTCATTGTAGCAAAGTTGGAAATGCTGCAGTCATTTTGTTTGCAGCCAGATCCCAAAACAAACTGTGGCAATGAACAGATAATCTGTTTTTTCAGTGATGTTGGTGGAAGGAATGTGAAGTGAGCCATGGAGAATTTCCTTCCTCTCCTTCAAAATGGTGCCAGGGAGATTTTTATAGGTCTATCTAAAAAGGCAAACATCCTAAAGTAAGCCCCACCACCTTATTATTGAACTGGAGCATCATTTATGAGAAATAGCATTCACGGCCGCGATTCTCCCATCCCGATCCGCAACTTTTCTGGCAATCGGGGTGGGAGATGCGCGTTGCCGGCCTTGTTCCGAGATTTGCGCATATGCTGGGAACGTATGCCAGTGCCGGTGAATTGTCACAGGCCAGACCACGCTGGAAACCGGCGGGAAGGCAGGTAAGTAATTTGAATCTTTTAAAAAAAATGTTTTAAATGCCTTTTCAGTCTAATTATCGGGAACTTATCAGTCTCGATTGAATCTCTTGCCCCGCCAGGAATACTTCATTCCGGCGGGGTTTAGAATAGCTCCCCACTTTCGGGGAACTAGTGGGAGACCCCGCCGGAATGTAGGGGGGGTGCAATCGGGGCCCTTCAAGGGGTGGGCAGTGGAGGGTGGTGCCCCCTGGGCATGGGCACCCTGGCAGTGCCAGCCTATGCCCACTTGGCATCGCGCAGTGCCAAGGGGGTGTGGCCTGCTGTGGGCAGGGCCTACGGGTGATCAGTGGGGGAGTCCCACTGCCACTCTTCATGGCAATTGGTCTGGGATGGAGAGAGGGCAGAGATTGGGGCGGGATGTGGGTGTGTGGTCTGCCGGGGTGGGGGGGGGTGGGGGGTGGGGGGTGGGGGGTGGGGGGTGGGGGGGGGTGGGGGGGGGTGGGGGGGTGGGGGGGGTGGTGGGGTGGGGGGGAGGTGGGGGGGTGGCGGGGTTGGGGGGGTGGGGGGGGGTTGGGGGGGGTGGGGGGGAGGTGGGGGGGTGGGGGGGTGGGGGGGTGGGGGGTGGGGGGGGGGGTGGGGGGGGGTGGGGGGGTGGGGGGGGTGGTGGGGTGGGGGGGAGGTGGGGGGTTGGGGGGGTGGGGGGGGTTGGGGGGGGTGGGGGGGGGTGGGGGGGGGAGGTGGGGGGGTGGGGGGGTTGGGGGGGTGGGGGGGGTTGGGGGGGTGGGGGGGGTGGTGGGGGTGGTGGGGGTGGTGGCGGTGGTGGGGGGGGTGGTGGTGGGGGGGGTGGTGGTGGGGGGGGTGGTGGTGGGGGGTGGTGGTGGTGGGGGGGGTGGGGGCGGGGTGGTGGTGGGTGCTGGTGGGGGGGGGTGGTGGGGGGTGGTGGGGGGTGGTGGGGGGTGGTGGGGGGGTGGTGGGGGGGGTGGGGGTGGTGGTGGTGGTGGGGAGGGGGTGGTGGTGGGGGGGTGGTGGGGGGGGGGTGGTGGTGGTGGGGGGGGTGGGGGCGGGGTGGTGGTGGGTGCTGGTGGGGGGGGGTGGTGGGTGGTGGTGGGGGGTGGTGGGGGGTGGTGGGGGGGTGGTGGGGGGGGTGGGGGTGGGGGTGGGGGAGGTGGTGGTGGTGGTGGGGAGGGGGTGGTGGTGGGGGGTGGTGGTGGGGGGAGGTGGTGGGGGTGGTGGTGGTGGTGGTGGGGGGGTTGGTGGGGGGGTTGGTGGGGGCGTGGTGGTGGGGGGGGTGGGGGTGGGGGGTTGGTGGGGGGGTGGTGGTGGTGGTGGGGGGGGTGGTGGTGGGGGGGTGGGGTGGGGGGGGTGGGGGGTGGGGGGGGTGGTGGTGGGGGGGGTGGGGGGGGTGGGGGGGGTGGGGTGGTGGGGGGGTGGGGTGGGGGGGTGGGTGGGGTGGGGGGGGTGGTGATGGTGGTGGGTGGTGGAGGGGGTGGGTGGGGGGGTTGGTGGTGGGTGGTGGTGGGGGGGGTGGTGGTGGGGGTGGTGGTGGTTGTGGGGGGGGTGGTGGTGGGGGGGTGGTGGTGGTGGGGGGTGGTGTGGGGGGGGTGGAGGGGTGGGGTGGGGTGGGGGGGTGGGGGGGGTGGTGGTGGTGGGGGTGGTGGTGGTGGGGGGTGGGGTGGGGGGGTGGGGGGGTGGGGTGGGGGGGTGGTGGGGTGGGGTGGGGGGGTGGGGGGGGTGGTGATGGGGGGGTGGGAGGGTGGGGGTGGTGGGGTGGGGGGGGGTGGGGGGGTGGGTTGGGGGGGTGGTGATGGTGGTGGGTGGTGGGGGGGGTGGGGGGGGTGGTGGTGGGGGGGGTGGTGGGGGTGGGGGGGCTGGTGGGGGGGATGGTGGTGGTGGGGGGGGTGGTGGTGGTGGTGGTGTTGGGGGGGGTGGTGGGGGGGGGTGTTGGTGGTGGTGGGGTGGGGGCTGGGGGGGTGGTGGTGGGGGGGGGTGGGGGGTTGGTGGTGGAGGGGGGTGGTGGGGGTGGTGGTGGGGGGGTGGGGGGGGTGGTGGTGGTGGGGGGGGGTGGTGGGGGGGGGGGTGGTGGGGGGGTGGGGTGGTGGGGGGTGGGGTGGTGGTGGTGGGGGGGGGGGGAGTGGTGGTGGTGGGGGGGGGGGTGGTGGTGGTGGGGGGGGGGGTTGGCTGGAGGGACAGCACTGTGGGGGTCTTGGGTTGGCCAGCGATTGAGCTGGTCAGCAAATGGGGAGACTGACAGATCGGGACCACTGCGCATACGCAGAGTTCCAGAGCTGTCAGACTCCGGTGTGAATATGCCCCGCCCCCCTGGGTTTTCATTGAGATTCACGATTGGGACCTCTGCAGTGCACAGAATGGGGAGATTCGGGTGAGAAGCTGAACTGACAAAACAGTCGGGATCTGGAACCATTTTCCCACCAATTCAGCACTTTTGGGAGAATTACAGCCCACATCTCTAGAGTAAAACTTGAATTCAGAACGTTGGAATCCCAAGGCAAGAGTGCAATCACTGAGCCACATACCAACGCATTGAAAGTGCATGGAGCAGTGGCAGTGCCACATAGTTGCACTCAGTGGCCTATATGCTTCAATTCAGTGAAGGGCAACCTGGGCTGGTGAGTGGGCCGCATGAGAGACTCTCCTTCATCTCAGTGGGCCACAAGATTGAAATCGGGCTTGTTCACTAACCATGACCCCATAAATAAGATTAAATACATTTAATACACGCCAAATATTTCATAATGAGTTATGGAATATGCTTAATCATTTATAAATAAATAGAAATATCATAAATTTCACATGATAAAAACGAAAGAAATATTTACACATTGGACACAGAGAGTCCAACGGCTCTCATAGTCAATGTCGTGAGCAATCAGCACACACTTCACTTCACATTCCCTTGCTATACGTGCATCTCACTTCAGTGGAAAAAATACATGGAAAGAAATCAGTGGAATGTGGCAACGCTGTGCGTGGGCAATAGTAAATACAATATGTCATGGGCCGCACTCAGAACCCAGATGGGCCTCACATCACTGCTCCAACTGAAGCAGTACCACACTGACACCTTAACATGTGAGCATTCATTGTGTGAATCATCTTTTGATAATGTTGCTATGCATGCCGGCTGGTATATGCATTACTTCAACCATATCTTACATTGTTTATCCATCAGTGAGGATTCTAGATTAAAGGGACGTAACCTTAACTTTACAGCTAGGCTATTCAAGGATGATGTCTGGAAGCATTTCTCCACAAAAATGGCAGCAGAAATCTGGAACTCGCTCCTCAAAAAGCTGCTAAGGTTAGGTCAATTGAAAATTGCAAAACTGAAATCTGTCGATTTAGGAAAGGGTATTCAGGGAACCCTGGTGGTTAGATGGATTTAAGATTGTTATGACCTTGGTCAAGAACAGTCACTTCCTTTTGGACAAAATCAAAAATCACAGTTATTTACTGAAAGAATGAAGCCAGAAGATTCTATGGTTTTGAAAAGATTCTTTTGACTATGCAAGAGTCAAAAAAGGCAAGCACTAAGTATGATCTTATCCATTCTAAAGCCTAGAATAAACATAAATTAAAGAGGTAAAGTGGGGTTGATTATTAAACTATAAATTATACATTAAATGGTAGGTACAACACAGACAGATTTAGAGAATTGGCTTGGCAATCCACTCAGCATAGTTGTCATCAATCTTAGTCACAAAGTCCTTCAAAACTCTATCTTACTCATGAAAAATTTCATGCTGTGCTTCTTTTAGGATTTATCCTGATCTCCAGCTGACAGCAACACATTAATAATGTGAGTTCTCCTGGCATGGTCTTCACCAGCAATAGCACCCTGCTTATGACAGTTATTCTCCAAAACTGTATGTAATTTTAAAAATTGATTGGAAATCGGGATACATGCCTGGGAACTGACCTGGATTTTTATTTCAAAAAGACTACAAGTTTACCTTGGACTGTGAGCAGTCTGCTTTTTCTAACAAATCACAGAAAACTCAGCTAAATGATCAGCAAATCTTTAATTGAGTGGGGGAATGATAGCTGCTGCTGCCACGCTGTTGGCCATGCTGATTGACTGAATCATCTGAACTGGGAGACATTCAAGATTGTTCCTCTCTCTCTCTTTCTGTATGTTCCTGAGTCCAGAGTGGGCATTCACCTCCAATGCGAAACACTCATCCCAATATAACCTATGTATATTTGAAGGTCTGCGAAGCTACAACAACCAGAGTTAACAAAAAAAGCATTTTAACAAGGATCCTTTGGAAAGGACTTCCAGACAACTATAGTGACCAGCAATCTGTCTTCGCATGCAGGATCAGCAGATCAACAGTGTCAAGGCCTTTTCGAACTTTATCATTTTAAAATTGTTCCCTGACACCAACCTTTGCAGAGACCTTATTGTTTTGTCCTATGTTTGGTGTTTCATGTGTATGGGTTGGGTTTTTAAAAAGGGACAAATTATTATACTTCCAGATGACAAATTATATGCTAACCAGTTTTGCAGCTTGTTTGTAAAAAATAAATTTTGTTTCATGATAAATCAATTACTCTGAGTTAATTGAAAGAAGTCTGATTAAAGAATCTGGGTCCAGCAGTAGAAAAGGTGAACAATTGGCCATTTTGATGAGTGATTTAAGCATTTACACTTATGGCATGACCTGTAGCACAGTCCTCCCATCCCGGTCATAACAGTTTGGGTAGTGTAGATCCACCAAGGATATCTTCCTGACAGAAACAACCACAGCAACTGTATATTTGCCTATTCTCAGGTTCTGGATGTAGCCCCTGTCTCCTTCATGCTGTCCATACTGAACCACTGGGATCATCATCGCCTTTTCATATGCTTTCAACTCCCCATAAGTTTGGTTTCCAGTCTCAGTTTCCTGAGAAGCTGGGAGAGTCAGTTTCCTTTCTCAATTTCCCCTTTTCAGTTTGACTCTGCCTCAAAAAATACAAGCTTCAGAATCACAAGATATGGATCATCCATGATTTCATTGAAAAGAGGAACAGGATTGAGGGGCTGAATGGCCTTATTTTGTTCCTATGTTCATCTTTACATTGCTGTTATCCATTATTCCTGTTCATACTAAGCATTCCTTGCTCTATTTCTCCAATGCCAATGCATCACTGAGTTAGCATCCTCTTACTTGTTTCCATGGAGAAGTGGGAATCGATGTTTGCCAGGGATGACTTACTTGTATGTCTTCTTGTGGCAGATGGTTGTTATGCATATTGATAGTGTAAGCTTACCGTAGTAAAATCTCTTCAGATCAACCTGGGAACTTGCCAGATCCTGTGAATTCTGGAAATCCATCTTTGATTCTAATGTTTCTTCCCATACCTATTGCACCAAATGCTTCAGAAGAGGTCAGGGCATTGGGAACTTGTCAACCCATATGTTATATTCATTTTCTTCAGATTTCTTGTAAGAGTGCTTCAATCATCTGGAAATTCTTACAGAAATGTCTTTATCTCCTGTAATTGATGGTACATCCCAATCATTCAGTGCATAGATGGACATGGCCCCCTAACACTACCTCCAAGGACTAAATAGCTGCTTTGTGCTTTGGAAAATGCAGCTTTTTGCCAATAATATGTGTAGGTGATTGAATGACTCATAGTGCAGTCATTACAGCTCTCATTGCACCACAGACAACTCACTAACCATATGTTTACTGTTACGATCCGGTTCGGGTCCAGTAACTTTTATTGTAAAGTCGATGAAATTCGAAACCCCAGCTGCTCACGAAGAGAATAAAACCACCAGATTCCACAGCCATAGACTAGTAGAAGATTTTTTATTACGCAAAATTGAAGAGTGAAAACAATCAATACCATTTACCTAATACTCAAACATACAGAATTAACATGAAGTAAACATGAGATCACAGACAAACTGTGATCAAACACATCATAAACTGCACCTTAATGGCAGGTACGACCTACACAGGTACCACAGATTTTTTCAGCTTTTTAATTGAAATATTTTTGCATAGAAAGCATTCTTTCTGGATATATCACAGCTTGGTGTGGCTCCTGCTCTGCCCAAGACCACAAGAAACTACAAAGGGTCGTGAATGTAGCCCAGTCCATCACGTAAACTGATCTCCCATCCATTGATTCTGCCTACACTTTCCGCTGCCTTGGAAAAGCAGCCAGCATAATCAAGGACGCCACGCACCCCGCACATATTCTCTCCCATCTTCTTCTGTCCGGAAAAAGATACAAAAGTCTGAGGTTATGTACTAACTAACTCAAGAACAGCTTCTTCCCTGCTGCCATCAGACCCTTGAATGGAGCTACCTCATATTAAGTTTATCTCCACACCTTAGCTATGACTGTAACACTACATTCTGTACCCTCTCCTTTCCTTCTCTCCCATGTACTCTATGAACAGTATACTTTGTCTGTATAGCATACAAGAAACAATACTTTCTACTGTATACTAATACATGTGACAATAATAAATCAAATCAAATCAAATACCCACCCAGACGTCAGTGATCAATGTGAGTCACAAAATTCTTTCAAATTCTGTTTTCCTTACAAGGGAATTTAGGACATAGCCTCGGATTTTCCTCAACAGCAGCTCCAATTCAGCCTGGAAGCCTTCTGGCATTTATTATTTGTGATGAGTTGTGAGGCGACTGAATTCCAGCTCAAATTGCCCCAGCGGCTGCTCATTTCCCAGCTGCTCAATCACTCCGTCCAAGACTGTGTCCCATTGGGTCAGCCAGACCCAACCACCTGCATGATCTCAGCTCTCTCGTAACAAGCAGACAACCACCGCTCATCACAGGCTTCTCTTTGTTCAACTTAGAGTCCAACAGAGCAGTTTCATTTCAGTTTCATGGAGGTATCAATTGCTCTGGGGCCTCCCTGAACACCAACTCCTCAGCAGCATGGAGTTATCAACTGCTCCAGAGCAAAGTAGTGCAACTGAGGAACTGCGTGCACACTTGGAGTTTGGTGAGTCGGGGAGTTGGGAAAGGAGGTAGAATCTTTGAATCATAGAATCCTACAATGCAGAAGGAGGCCATTTGGCCCCTCGAATCTGCACTGACCACAATTCTACCCAGGTCCTACCCCCATAACCCCATGCATTTCCCCTAGCTAGTCCCCCTGACACGAAGGGGCAATTTAGCATGGCCAATCCACCTAACCCACACATCTTTGGACTGTGGGAGGAAACTGGAGCACCCGGAGGGAACCCACGCAGACACAGGGAGAATGTGCAAACTCCACACGGACAGTGACCCAAGCCGGGAATCGAACCCAGGTCCCTGGAGCTGTGAGGCAGCAGTGCTAACCATTGTGTCACTGGGCCACCCTATCCTTTTGCTTTTCTACCTTTCATTCCTTGTAAGACTTGGATTTTATTCTATTGAGACAGGAGCTGACTGTTTGGTCTGTATCTGGTAAGTGATTAAGATCTGTTCCAGTCCTAAGGTTTAAAATAGCATATAAACTAGTCATAACGTTTGTAAAATATATAAAGAGCTATAAAAGTTTATTAATGCAATTAAGTAATTAATTAAAACACATTAAGGAAGGCAGGACAGGTGATGTGCCAAGGCTGCAGCATATGTAAGTTCCTGGATAACATTGTGCTCGGGAGCAAATACCTCTGCAGTAAGTGTTTGCTGCTCGAGGGGATTTGGCTCAGAGTCACTGAGCTGGACGCTGAGCTGCAGACACGGAGACACATCAGGGAGGGGAATATTACCTAGATGCTTTTCACCAGGAGGCAGTCACACCACTTGGGATAGGGTCCTCAGATTTGGTCAATGGTCAGGGATAGGGCATGACAGCAAGTGAGGCAGGGAAGGGGACCCAGAGCAGGAGTGCAGGAATGTCAGATTTTGCGGTTTTCCAACAGGTTTGATGTTCCCTCAGCTTGTTTTGATGAGAATGGGGGATGCAGGCTAGATGAGCAGACTCGCCATGGCACTGTGATACTGGAAACCATTCAAATGGAGGGAGTAAGAGGCATTGTAGTGGTAGTAGGGGATGGTATAGTGAGGGGGATTGACACTGTTCTCTGTAGCAAAGGGCCAGAGTCCACCATACAGCTGTGTTGCCTGCCCCATGCAAGAGAGATGAGCATGTGTCTCAAAGACTTGTGTGGGAGAAGTGGGTTCTGGGGCACTGGCATCAGTACCAGGGAAAGTGGGGGCTGTACCATTGGTACAGAAGCATGCTGGGACCAGTGTTCTTGCAAACTGCATAAGTAGGGAAATAGAGAGGGCTTTAAACTAAAGAAGGGGGATTCGCTGGTTAGACGCAGCAAATCAAGGGGTAGAGTCAAGGCAGGAGACAATAATAATAATATGGGAAATCAGGGGAAGAGAATGGCAGGGACAGTGAGAAAAAAAAACATAAGACCAATAGCCAAGTCTAGATGCTACAAGAATAATAAAAAGACTAAACTAAAGACTCTGCAGCATTAATTACGAAGTAAACAAATTGAAGTAAGTAAATAGGAACTAACAGCTATTATGGGGGTATGGCTGCGGGTGACAAGGATTGGGTCCTATACTTTGAGGGGTATATGGCATTCAAGAAGACAGGAAGCTCAGCAATGGTGGGGGGATAACACTGTTAATCAAGCATGGCATTTGTGCAATAGTTAGAGATGATCTTAGTTAAGCTTAAGTTTATTTTTTAGTGTCACAAGTAGGCTTACATTAACACTGCAATGAAGTTACTGTGAAAATCCCCTAGTTGCCTCACTGCGCCACCTGTTCGGGTACACTGAGGGAGAATTTAGCATAGCCAATGCACCTAACCAGCACGTCTTCGGGACTGTGGGAGGAAACTGAAGCATCCTGGGGAAACCGATGCAGACTTGGGCAGAATGTGCAAACTCCATACAGACAGTGACCCAAGCCAGGAATCAAAGCTGGGTCCCTGGCGCTGTGAGACAGCAGTGCTAATCATTGTGTCACTGTGCCACCATTCAGGAGATCAGGATGTAGAATCGGTATGGCTGTGGATAGCAAAGAAAAGACGTCCCTAGTGGGAGTTGTCCACAGGCCCTCTAACAGTAACCACAATGTAGGACAAAGTATAGAAAAAATATTGGGTACTTGTGATAAAGGGACAGCAATAATCATGGGTGATTTTTATCTATGTATAAACTGAAAAAATTAGATTTGCACTGCTAATCTGGGTGAGGAGCTTATAGAATGCTTTAGAGATGGTTCCTTTAAGCAGCACATTTTAGAACCAACCAGAGTGCAGGTTATATTAGATTTGGTATTGTGTAATGTGACTGGATTAATTAATGACTTCAGAGTAAAGGCACCCCGAGGTAGCAGCAACTACAATATAATTGAATTTTACATACAGTTTGAAATGGAGAAGAGTGGGTCTAAGACTAGTATTTTAACCTTAAATAAGTGCAACTATGTGTGTACGAAAACTGAGTTAACTGGGATACTAGGCTAGAGGACAGATCGATAGAGAAGTGGAAGATATTTAACGGGGTATTTCAGAATACTCAAAATAAGTCTATTCCTACTATAAAGAAACATTCTAAGGGAAGGATTTACCATCTGTGATTAGCTAAAGAAGTTAAGAAAAGCATCAAACTCAAGGAAAAAGGATATAAATGCTCAAAATGAGGGGCAGGTCAGATGATTGGTCAGAACGTAAAGAACACATCGGGTGGGATTTTACAGCCTTGTTTGTCCCAAAACTGTAAAATCCGACCCGAGGTCAATGGACCTTTCCATGGCCACCCCTCTCTCACTCTGATTCCTCTGGCAAGAGAGGCGGTAAAATTCCAGCCACCAACTCCAGTCTTCCAGATTGTCTGCATCAACCGCAGTTCACCTATTGCTGCAACAGGTCCACAGCAGGCGCCATCTCCCTGGTCCTACACTCAGCACTGGAACACCTGGATAACAAGAACACTTATGCCAGACTCCTATTTATTGACTACAGCTCAGCCTTCAACACCATAATTCCAACAAAACTCATCTGAAAATCCGTGGTCTAGGGCTCTGCTCCTCCCTCTATGATTGGATCCTCGACTTCCAAACCCATAATCTGCAATCAGTAAGGATAGATAACATAATCTCCTCCATGATTATCCTTAATACCGGTGCCCTACAAGACTTTGTCCTCAGCCCCTTACTATACTCCTTATACACTTATGACTGTGTGGCCAAATTCTGCTCCAATTCCATTTTCAAGTTTGCTGATGACATCACCATAGTGGGTCAGATCTCAAACGACGACAAAATGAAGTATAGGAAAGAGATAAAGGACTTAAAACTGGGAGTGTTTCAGATCCGACTTTTAGACCCGTTCTGAGGTGCCCCATTACGCACTCTGCCTGAAAAATATCAGCAATTCCGAATCGCGCTGCAGAAACCTGTGGATGGGGCTTAACGCACCCGAAACCCTGCAGCTCCGATCAGAGCCTCCAACCATGCATGCGCAGAAAACAAATGATAAAATGCGGCTCCGCTGCCACATCGCTCCAGGCCGGATAATGCCTCCCGCTGGCCCCCACAGACATTGCCCCACAACATTACTGACCCCCTTATACCCCCCTACCCCCTCCCACCACCCATACTGATTGTGGGTCCCTCTCCCCCTTCCCCCTCACTGATTTCAGGCAGAATGGCAGCAGACTCCCCTTCTCCCTCACTGATTTCAGGCAGAGTGGCAGCGGACTCCCCTCCGCCCCTCCCCTCCCACCCATCTCAAGCAGAGAGTCGTCGGACCCACCTCCCCACCTCCCACCGATCTCAAGCAGAGAGCTGTCGGATGCTTGCCACCTACCTCCTCACTAACTGGAGCATGTCTGTTTCACGCTGATTCTGGATGGGCAAAAGCAGTGGCAATGAGGGAAGTGCCAGTAAGGTTGGGCGTGCAGCCCATTAAGTCAATTTAAATGCATGCAAATGTATTTAAATGGCCGTATTGCCCGTTTCAGGTGCAGTCCTGATCGCGGCCATTTTCGGGCCTTGGTAAAGGGGGAACCAGTGTGGAGGCGGGCATGGGTCGTGCTACTCGCCTCACACCCGCCTTTACCAAATTTTCGTGCCCGAAAACGGGTGCAACTTGATGGTAAAATCGTGCCCAAAGAATCTGGTGAATTGTGCGACGACAAGAATCTATCCCTCAATGTCAGCAAAATGAAGGAGACAGTCATCGACTTAAGGAAACATAGGGGAGGACATGCACCTGTCTACATCAATGGGGACGAAGTAGAGATGGTTGAGAACTTCAAGTTCCTCGATATTCAGATCACCAACAATCTATCCTGGATCTCCCTCGCTGATGCTACAGTTAAGAAAGCCCACCAATGCCTCTACTTTCTCAGAAGGCTAAGGAAATTCGGCATGTCCACTATGACTCTCACCAATTTTTACAGATGCACCATAGGAAGCATCCTTTCTGGTTGTATCAGAGCTTGGTGTGTCTCCTGCTCTGACCAAGACAGCAAGAAACTACAAAGAATTGTGAACGAAGCCCAGTCCATCACTCAAACCAGCCTCCAAAGTATTGACTCCATCTACACTTCCCACTGCTTCGGAAAAGCAGCCAGCGTAACCAAGGACCCCAGGTACCCCAGATATTCTCTATTCTACCTTCTTCCATTGGGAAAATTATACAAAAGTCTGAAAACACGTACCAACCGACTCAAGAACAGCTTCTTCCCTGCTGTCATCAGACTTTTGAATGGTCCTATCATTTGTTAAGCTGATCTGTCTCTTAGCCTTACCTGTAGCTGCAACACTATATTCTGCACCCTATCCTTTTCCTTTTCCCCCAAGTACTCTATGAACAGCATGTTTTGCCTGTATAGTGCGCAAGAAACAATACTTTTCATTGTATCCCAGTACAAGTGACAATAAAAATCAAATCAAATCAAATCAAGAACAGCATGACTAAAAGGTGTAGCAGGGGAAAGAAATTAGTGTATGAAAGGAAGTTAGCTGGAAATGTAAAAACAAATATCAAGAGTTTCCACAAGCATTGAACAAGGAAAAGAGTAAGTAAAGTGAGTGTTGGTCCCGTTGAGAGTGAGAATGGGGAATCAATTGTAGATAATAAGAAAATGGCAGATGAAATGAATAAATATTTTGTTTCTAACTTCATTGTAGAAAATACAAAAACCATTCCAGTAATAGCTGTAAATCAGGAGGTGGAAGAGAGAGAGGAACTTGGTGAAATTACTGTCACTAGGGAAGTGGTACTGAGTATACTGACGGAGCTTCTGGCTGAGAGGTCTTCAGGTCCAGATAGACTTCATTCTCAGGACTGAAAAGTGATGGCACATGATGTTATAGATGTGTTGATGTTGGTTTTAATTTTCAAAATCCGCTATATTCTGAAAATGTTACGTAACAAATAAACCCTCCATTCAAGAAGGCGGGGAAGCAGAAAACAGAAAAGTACAGGCAAGTTAGCTTGACTGGGGATGGTGTTGAATCAATCATTAAGATGGTTATAACTGGGCACTTGGAAAAACTCGAAGTAATCTGGAAGAGTCAGCCTGGTTTTGTGAACGGATCATCATGCTTAACCAATTTATTGGAGTTCTTTGAACAAGTATCATGCGTTGTGGATAAAGAGGAACCAGTGGATTTCCAGAAGGCATTTGATGAGGTGCCATATCAAAGTTTAATGTGGAAGATAAAAGCTCACGTTGTAGGGGGTAACATATTTGCATGAATAGAAGATTGGCTGGCTGATAAAAAACAGAGTATTTTGATAATACTGTGCTTCTAAGAAACATATCCATATCATGTTTCTTGTAAGGGATATGTTTAAAATTCAGCTCTGTTTTGCAGGGTGATGGTTTGTCTACGAACACCTTTAAATTAGTAGCTGGGAGAACAAGAAAAGTACTAACTTTAGACAGGGATACTGGAATTTTACCTCCCCGCCCACCTTGGGGATTGGGGCAGACAATGGGAAGGTCCATTGACCTCAGGTGGGATTTTACAGTTTCGGGATGAGCGAGACCGTAAAACCTCAGAGTGCTTAAGCAAAGCTAATGCATTTGTGTTTACTTAGGTTCCCTTGGGGTTTCAGAGTAAGGTTTTGATTAGGTTGATTGACAGGAGCTAAGCTTACAGGAAAGAAAGGGTTTAATTTTAATTTTAAAGTACAAGCAGTTGCTGCCTGGACTGCCAGAAGAAAGAGTGTCTCTCTGTCTCTCTCCCTCATGGTTTTTATGAAAGCTCCAGGGCTGGTAACCTAAGTCAAAGCAAGTACACCTGCATTTTGCTAACTAATTTTAAAGAGAGATTTAAGTCTATAAGATAAATATTGCTTGATTGGAAATCATAGTGATAGGTTAGCAGTTAAAAATTGTGTCTCATTGTGTTTAAGTATTATTAAATTATTAAAAGTTAAGCTAATTCATTTGTTATAATTAGACTGTATTGTTAAATAAAGTTTGGTTTTATGAAAGTTTCCCAGTGTGTCAGTAGAATCATGCTTGGAGTGAAGCATCCTATCCTCACACTCATGCCAAAATAGAAAATTGCTGGGGTCTTGTCTGGCTTCATAATATACCTTGAGGTTTCCGACCAGGTCAGAAACCTCACAAGCATTGGATGCCCTTTTCCGGGATTAAAAGCTATAAGACAATGGGTGTTGAGGAACGGGTGTTTCTTTTCATTCAGTTAGTTTAAGTACGGAGTGCCTTGTGGAAAAATGGCTCTTTCAATTGTTAAAGATTTCCTTAGTGTGGAAGAGTTCACACAGGGCGGTTTAGAAGAGGTGGTTAAAACAGAGCTTTTGGATATGGCAAACACATTGCAGTTAACTGCACCTGAAAGGGTGAGAAAGGATAAGATAATTTCAGTGATAGCTCAGCATTTAAATTTGCCAAAGTCACACTCTGAATCATTGGAATTGGCTAAAGTTGAATTAGAAATGAAACATTTGCAACAAGAAAAAGAAATTGAACAGCATAAATTAAAGGCAATACAAGGGAAAAGGAAAGAGAGAGAGACGGAAGGGAAAAATAGAGAATCACCTTGACAGAACAAAGAGAAACAGAGAGAGCATTAGAACTTCAGGAATTGTAAAGAAAACTTTGAACTTGAAATGGTAGAAATGCAAACTGCGAGAGTAGCAGCAAAAATGGCAGATTTGAATTGGTTCATAAATCACGGTTTGGTTTTCAACATCAATTTCATTCTGGGGATAAGATAAAATCTCAGGAGGTCAAGGCCAAGGAGACCTCATTGGAGACAGTAAGGATAGTTAACCTCAGGTTAAAAAGGAAACAGGGTGGAAGAGAAATAAGAAACTTTAGATGTTTTCATTTACTAAAATTGGACACACAAAGTCATAATGTTGGTGGCTTAAGAAAAGTACTGGGAAGACAGATATGGTAAAACAGGATAAGCTAGTGGGATTTGTTGAAGTGGCAAAGGAAACCATGGTTGAAGCTGAAGATGTGTGAAAGATGTATAGCATGTTTGGAGGTTGGCTGTTAAGCAAATGCCAGATTTCTTCAAAGAATTTATTTATGTGGGTAAGGTTTACTCATGTGTACAAGGTGGAGTAGATAAAGCGAGATTTCACAGGCTACAGGATCCAGTCAATCTTTAATTGTGAGAGATGAGGAAAAATGTAGTTCAGAAGGAGTACTGCCAGAAAAGGTGGTAATATGTTGAATTAATGGTGAAGAGACTCGTGTTCCATTATGTAAGGTAAAGTTGGAGAGTTTGGTGAAAAGTGGTGAATTGGTGGTAGAAGTAATAGAGAAATTATCTTTTCCAGGGATACAGTTTATCTTGGGTAATGATATTCACTAGATCACAGGTGGAAGCGATGCCTACTGTCGTTGAAAAGTCAGTGGAAAATCAAGCAACTGAGGTGTTGCAAGAAGCATATCCTGGGATATTTCCCAACTGTGTGGGAAGCAGATCATAAAGGTTGAGACAGGAGGAGGAGAAATCAAAGAGTAAAGATAAGGAGATTAAGGTTCAGTTATGAGAACAATTTTTGACCAGATGGTTGATAAAGAATAAGAACACATGGAGGATGAAGCAGACATTCAGGAAAATCGGCAGAATTACAGCAGAAAGATGAAGAGATAAAGCAGTTGTATTAGAAAGCATACACAGAAGAAGAATCTGAGCGTATACCGGAGCATTATTACATTAAAAATGATGCCTTAATTGTGAAATGGAGATCTTTAGTTATTCAGGCACATGAAAAATGGGCAGACGTTCATCAAGTGGTATTACCATTGGGTTATAGAAAGGAGGTGTTGGACAGGTAGCGCATGAAATTCCAATAGGACGCTATTTAGGAGTAAGGAAAATTCACGCAAAAATACAAAAGCATTTTTATTGGCCCGGACTGCATAAATTTGTAGTTGAAATTTGCAGGACATGTCACACATGTCATGTAAAAAGAAAACCTCAAGTAGTGATAAAACCAGCACCTGACACCCATTCCGGCATTTGAGGAACATTTTACAAGGGTCCCAATTGATTGTGTGGGACCCCTCCCTAAATTGAAAAGTAGTAATAAGTATTTGTTGACTATAAGGGATGTGTCTACTAGATTTCTGGAAGCCATTCAATTACGTAACATTACAGCTAAAAGGACTATAGAGCAATTACTTATTTTACCAGATATGGACTGCCCACAGAAATTCAATAAAATCAAGGGTATACCTTTATGCAAAGGTTATTCAGGGAAGTTATGAATGACTTAGCAGTAAAGTAATTTAAAAGAATTGTATATCATCCAGAATTGCAGGAAGTGTTAGAGCATCAAACTTAATGACTATGTTGAGGGCCTTTAGTCAGGATTATCCAGAGGATTGGGATAAGGGAATTCCATTTGTACATTTTGAAATTAGGGATGCACCTAATGGAACAACTAAATTCAGTCCCTTCAAATTAATTTTTGGTTATGAGATAAAAGGACCACTTTAGTTGATCAAGGAGAAATTGGTGAGCGTTCTGAGACTACATTGTTGGACTATGTGTCAAACTTTAGGGAAAGATTAACTAGGGCGAGTGATTTGGCTGGACAGCGTTTAAAATTGGCACAGCATTTGATGAAAAAAGAAGCAGATAAGAGATCAAAAATTTGTAGTTTTGCTAGTGGGGTTGAAGTGGGGTGGCACGGTGGCACAGTGGTTAGCACTGCTGCCTCACAGCGCCAGGGACACAGCATCTATTCTTGTTTGGGTCACTTTCGGTGCAAAGTCTCCATGTTCTCCCCGTGCCTGCGTGGGTTTCCTCCCACAGTCCAAAAGCCGAGCCGGTTAGATGCATTGATCATGCTAAATTCTCCCTCAGTGTACCTGAAAAGGTGCCGGAATGTGGTGACTCGGGGATTTTCACAGTAACTTCATTGCAGTGTTAATATAAGCCTACATGTGACTAATAAATAAACTTTTAATAATACTATTGCCAGTGGTAGGTGAACCAGTAAAAGCAAAGTTCAGTGGGCCTTATCAAATCAAAAGGACATTGAGTAAGGTGAATATTTTGCTAAGAACACCAGGTAAAAGGAAAACTCACAGAGTGTTTCATGTTAATATGCTCAAACGATACTTTGATAGGGAAGCAAGCAGAAAAAAGATGTGTTAGTTGTTACAACTCAGATGATTCTGAATTTGACATTCCTCAAATTACATTGGATAATGAAGAAGCAATCCATAAGTGGGATAAACAACTGCGTTCCATCTGGAGGAAAATCAAAATGACCTGACAGAGTTATTACAATCATGTGGAGGTATTTGTGGGGGTAAACTGGGAAGTACTAAAGTAATTATGCATGATATAGATATAGAAAATGCTGTTCCAATTAAGCAACATCTGTATAGAGGAGTACGAAAAACAATTTAGTAACAGTTTAGAACTGGGGATTGTGACACAATTGAAAATCAACAGAAAAGGAAGAAAACCCTAAGCTGAAGCTAAAAATTGGAGACTCTGGACGAATTTTGAATGTACAATTTTGTAACAGAAGGTGGAGTTGAACTCCCTGACAGAAGAATGAAGGCCAGTTAACAAGAAAGGGGATGGGGATAAAATGACTTCTCTGGATGGCCCTGAACACAGACATGCAAAGTTGCGAAAATGCAAAGAGATAGGTTCTCTTTGATGAAGTCTGTAAGCAGTTCAAATTTCTGGAAAAATATTACTTTGATTTGACATTTCAGGATTCTGAAAATCAAATGAACTGGTTGGACGCAGCGAAGGATATTAAAAAGCAAATCCGAAGTGGTTTGTGCCAGTTTGCATTCAATGTAAAACGTTAGCATCCTGATCCTGCCCAACGCTCTGAGGTTACCAGAATTAATTTACAATCATGACAACGGAACTGGGCTCTGACTCAGAATCAAAGCAGGAGCAAGAACAGAAAGAGGCCTCTGAAAAGAAAGAGGAGGCCGTTGAACAACAGCAGCATGTCGAGAAAAACAGGAAGAAAGAATGTGATTGCAAATGCTTCATTACAACTTTGATGAAAGAAGGAGGAACATTCAATGTTGGAAGAGAAAGACTGAACTGGACTATACTACTGTTATGGTTGCATGCTTAGATGTAATAAAATGTATATATACATATATATATATATCTGATAGCATACTAACAGTGTGAAAACGAGAGAAAAATGAAGCAATTTTTCATATTGTTGCTTAATTTTTTAAGGGGAAGGAAGGCGTGATGATTCTGTGCCTTTAAGATATATATTTATATCATGTTTCTTGTCAGGGGTATGTTTAAAGTTTAGCTCTATTTTTCAGGGTGATGGTATTCTTAGAAAACCTTTAAATTAGTATCTGGGAGAATGGGCATCGCTTGTGAGGCTAGCATTTGCTGCCCATGCTTAATGGCCCTTGACAAAGTGATGGTGAGCCGCCATCTTGAACTACTGCTGTCCATATGCTGAGTGACCTGGAGGAGAACTTAGAGGTGGTGATGTGAAACAAAATGCTGGATAAATTCAGCAGGTCTGTCTGCATCATGGAGAGAGGGAGAAACAGAGTCAACATTTCAAGTCCAACATGACTCCTCTTCAGAGCTCGGATGGTCACTCCCCATCCTGACTTGGAAACATATCGCCATTTTTCAGTATCACTGGATCAAAATCCTGGAACTCCCTTCCTGACAGCACCATGGGTGTACCTACACCACATGGACTGCAATAGTTCATGATGGCCTTTCACCACCACCTTTTCAAGGGCAATTAAGAATGGGTAACAAATGCTGGACTCAGAGCTCTGAAGAAGAGTTATACGGGTTCGATACATTAACTGTGTTTCTCTCTCCACAGATGCTCCTAGTTTTTCCAGCATTGTTTTGTTTCAAATTTCCAGCATCCACAGTATTTTGCTTTTATTTTGTCTTTCTCGCTAACAAAGCCGGCGGGTCTGAGAGTGAGGACATGAGGTGAGATTAGGATTAGGATTGGCTGTGAGACCCAGCCACCCTGGTCGAATAGCCCTACAATTTCTGCGCTGTCTGGATTCACAGCTGAACGTCAGGTTTGAAACCCAACCCCAGCAAAACAGAAAGGATAACACTTTAGAGCGGGGAGGATCCGGATTATAATAAAACCATGTACCTTTCGAAAGAAGAAAGGAAGACGTTTCAGCTTTAAGTGTAAGCAGCCTCTGTCTCCAGCTCACTTTTAAAGGGTGCGGTGTAGTGTGAGCACAGGCTGTTCAGTGGCTCCGCTCATCATGTCCCGTTGCGGTATCTGGATTGGCATCTTATTATTGTCTGAACTTCTAGCGGGGGGCTCACCTCTCGCCGAAACTGTATCGGACCCCAAAACAGCCGAGAGGAGCAATAACGAGAGGAACAATAACGAGAGTTGGGTCACTTCCAGCCGGCAACCGGAGTCTAAAGCAATTCAACCCGACTGGACCCCGGAGCAGGAAGACAATCACAGTGCATTGGCAGACAGACTGAAGATCTTCTCCCTGGACTACCATCATGTCCAGGTCCCCTTCGAAATAACGCTATGGATCATGTTGGCATCGCTGGCCAAGATAGGTAAGGACAAGGGGGAACCTCTCTCTCTCTCGTGAGCCAAACCTCTCTGGGCTTCCTTACCAGAAGCGCTCTCTCAGATACGGATTATATAGGTTGCCTTGTTTCGCTTTCCCCATCTTGTGTTCCAAGGAGCCGATTACCCGGGGATCCAGCAATCAAAAAAAATCTGACTGCTTCACCTTACTTTATCCATGAATATACACAGGTCCCTGCTGTCATAGTTCAGCACAGTCCAGGCTATCTCCCTGAAATTATCTTTTTTTCAAATCTGAGAGCTGGCCCCACTGCCCAATATCACCATTGTTGCAATGCACATCCTGAGAATAATCTATAGATTGACAGGTTTGCGATAGTTATTTAGGAACAAACAGTTTAATAATGTGTGGAGCTCGCAACTAGTTTAGCTTTTAGGCATTGTAATAATCTCAAGGAACCGTTTTATTCCTTCTTTTGGTATCTTCAACAGAAGAAATAAAAGCTGTATTTAAAAAAAAGAAACAGTTATTCTTCTAATTCCATGAATTATAATTTCGGGATTTAATCCGGGAGGAAATGGACTTGTTTAAAATGCAGAACAGATTCAAATTCTCTCTTTCATGAGCGTTTGATATTCAAACTGGAGTCTCCAGATCCTCAGGGCTTCAAGGAAGAGATAGTATGTGTGGGTGTGTGTGTGTGGGTGGGTGTCTGTGGGTGGGATGACCTCTGATTTCTGTAGGTCATTCATCACTTTCCCTTATTTGTTGTCTTGTTTTGCATTTTGGGGCAAATAAGGTATACTTTCTGCAGTTGTCATAGTTTTCATTTAGATAGCTGACACTGTCTTTCCAAAGTTAGCAGGAGGGCCTCGGGGTAGGTTTTGGAAGTGTGCCAACCTTAATAAGTGTCCCTTCCGACACCCAACCTTCCCTCCTCCAAAAAGAAATAACGAGGAATCATTGATTTCTAATACTTGAAATGTACAGCATTGCTTCCAAACTTGCTGAGTATGGATGAGTTTAAGTAGTGTCGTTCTGACACAGTAAGTTCTACATTAATTATCGTACCATGGAGCATAGAGGTAGGCCATTCAGCCCATCGTCCCTGTGCCAGCTCATGGGAAGAGCTGCCCAATTATTTTCACTTGGTTATCCTTTCCTCCCCAGCAATAAATTGTTGATTTTCAAGTATTTATCCTATTCCCTTTTTAAAATGATTATTTGCTAAGAATCAAATAATTAAATGACCCATGCAGTGTGTGCACATTGTCTGAATTGAATGGTTTGAATATTGTAGTGGAGTTAGTGGAAGGTGTTTAGCAATAGCCAACACATGTAATTTCACTGATTTAGTTAAGGCCGCCCTTTACAGATGAATTAACCAGAGACATGTGCCTTAATGATTAGATAGTTGTCTAAATTGGAACAGACAAGCAAACCCCAGAATATGAATCATAGAATAATAGAGACTACGGTGCAGAAGGAGGGCATTTGGCCCATCGAGTCTGCACCAGCAACAATCCCACTCAGGTCCTATACCCATAACCCTGTTAATCCCCTCAACACTAAGGGGAAATTTATAATGGCCAATCAACTTAACCCACATGTCTTTGGACTGTGGGAGGAAACTGGGGGCATGGTGGTACAATGGTGAGCACTGCTGCTTCACAGTGCCAGGGACCCGGGTTCAATTCCGACCTCGGGTGTGTGTTCTCCCCGTGCCTGCGTGGGTTTCCTCCGGGTGCTCTGGTTTCCTCCCACAGTCCAAAGATGTACAGGTTAGGTTGATTGGCCATGATAAATTGAGCCTAGTGTCAGGGGGATTTGTAGGGAAATATGTGGCGTTATGAGAATGGGGCCTGATTGTGGTCGATGCAGACTTGGTGGGCTGAATGGCCTCCTTCTGTACTGTCAGGATTCTATAAAAAAACCCAGAGCACCTGGAGGAAACCCACGCAGACATGGGGGGAATATGCGACCTCCACACAGACAGTGACCCGAGGCCGAGAATCAAACCCGGGTCCCTGGTGCTGTGAGGCAGCAGTGCTAACCACTGTACCACCGTGCCGCCCATGAATTTTTGCTATCGTTCGCTGGTAAACTTACTGCATTGTGTTGTGAAGATAAATCTAGTTTCTGTCCTGACAAGAAAATACCAATAACTCTTCTAGCGAATAACTTCTTTTGCCTTCCTCCAATTATTCACTTTCTTTTATAGAATATTATAATTACAAAAAAAACCAGAGTGTAAGTAGCTTATCATTGTTACAAGAGGCTGAAGCAAAGTAAGGTCAGGTGTAGCTCGGCCTTTCAGCCCCTTGAGCCTGACGCACCACTTCGTTAGATCTAGCAATGGCAACTCTTTTTTTTTTTAACAGATTCTGTCTGTATTCTTATCTCTGTAATCTCCAGCCCCTCAGCCCTCGAGGATATCTGTGCTCCTCTAATCCTGGCCTTGTAGAGCATTCCCTATTTCAATTGCCCCACCATTGATGACTGTGCCTTCAGTTGCCTGGGCCCTGGGATCTAGAATTTTCCCCACCCCCTTCCACACCACCCCCCCTTCCCCCCCACACTCTCTCTGCTTCTACACCTGACATTCCTTTTTTAGGATGTTACTTAAAATCTATCTCTTTCACCAGGCTTTTGGTCAACTGACCTCACATTTCACGTGGGCTGTCATACTTTGTTTTATGATGTTTCTGTAAAGCACCTTGGGATATTTATTATGTCCAATGTGCTATATAAATATAAATTGTTGTTGTTTTATTCAGAAACCCCTGCTGTTCCTCCATATGTCTGAATCTCCTGTCTTAACGTTCTTGCTAGAAATCTCAATTCATTCTCAATTCATGGTCTGCTGAGACCACATTCTCGCAATTGTTTGTGTGATGGCATTTTTTAACCGGATTAATTTTTAATCCCTTTGGCTTCATTCAGCCTGCCATTCATCACATCTGCTGGTTGCATCTATAAAATGAAATTCAGCTCCAAGATAATGAAATATTTATGACACATTCTCTTGGAGCTGGGTTAAGGTCCTCACCTTCAGTTTCTCATTTTGCACCTTCCAGCTGTTGCTTAACTGAAGACCTGGGGGGTGATGCAGATACCAGGGATGTTTTTGTTTTACAAAACTTCCAATGTTTTTACACAGGGAGCTGGTTTATGGAAATACTGCTTCAATATATGAACAAGATAGTTTTGGTTAACATTGGGTAGAAAAGTATAACTGCCAATTTCTTAGTCACATCACTTGAGAGAAATGGCAGTCTATCTCCTTCATAGCTGCTGTTGTGGCTCAGTAGGTTGCACTCTTATCTCTGAACCCAAAGCTTTTGAGTTCAGGTCTCAGTCCAGAGGTTAGGAGTGCCTAGCCTAGGCTGACAATCTAGTATAGTACTGAGGGAGCTGTCCTTCATTCCAGGTGAAAGGTTAAACAGACCCTTTCTGCCCCATCAGTTGGCTGGGGGGAAAAGAAAATCCTATAGTGCTGTATCAAAAAACAGTAGGGAATTCTCCAGGTTTCCTGAGTTATATCAATTACGCAAACAGATTATCTAGTCATTATCTCATTGCTGTTTGCGAGACTTTCCTGTATATGCATTGGCAGCCATGTTTCCTCGTTATAATAGTGACTACCCTTCACTTGGCTGTTAAGTGCTTTGGGAAGTCTGGATGTTGTGAGCTGTGCGATATAAATGGGCATTATTTCCTTGCTTTGCATGAATACTTCTTTTAGCATATTCATTGAGAAACAGCAGCTTTTCTTCTTTCTTCTATCTCTTTGCAGTCTTCCAACATGATCACTCTGAGCATCACCCCAAGATTGAAGATGAAATAGCAATAGGTGTAAAAAACAGGGGGTTTGTGCCTCTGTTAATTTTCCAATTTCTTATGCTCCACCTAACGTTAATTACCAGTAGTGTGGGAAAGGCTAACTCATTCAGCTCATGTCATTTCGCTGTTAGACTGTTGCTGTGCTGCTTGAACCATCAGATTGAAGAGAAGTTCCAGTTATAAGACCTTAAAGCTGCGTGACATGTGCACTTAGTGTAATGTACTTTTTACAGCTCTGAACACGCTAGCATTGGATTGAATATGGATGTGTAATTTTGAGCAGGCTTTGACCTTTCATATGACCAATTTTAGGCAAATTTGAAAACTTTAAAACAAAATTATAATTGTTCAAAGAGTGTCGCTGGCTAGGTCAGCATTTATTGCCTATCCCTAATTGCCCTTGACAAGGTGGTGGTGAGTTGTCTTCTTAAACCATTGCAGTCCACGTTGTGTAGGTACATCCATCATGCTCTTCGGAAGGGAGTTCCAGGATTTTGCCCCAGTGACAATGAAAGACCAGCAATATATTTCCAGGACAGGATGGTGAGTGGCTTGGAGAGGAGCCTACAGGTGGCGGTATTCCCACACATCTGCTGCTTTTGGTCTAGATGTTGCGGATGTGGGTTTGAAAAGTATTGTTGAAGGGGTTTTGGTGAGTTCCTGCAGTGCATCTTGTAGGTGTTACATACTACTGTCACTGTGCATCAGTGGTTGAAGGAGTGAATGTTTGTAGATGGGGTGCCAATCAAGCGGGCTGCTTTGGCCCGATAGATATCAAGCTTCTTGTGTTATTGGAGTGCACTCATCCAGGCAAAGGAAGAGTATTCCATCACACTCCTGACTTTGCAGACCAACTTTGGGAAGTCAGGAGATGAGGTACTTGCCACAGGGTTCCTTGGCCAGAAGTTTACCACCCCGCCCACCACGGGAATTGGAGCGGACAAGGGGTGGACAGTGGGAAGGTCCATTGACCTCGGGTGGGATTTTACGGTTTCAGGATGAGCGAGGCCATAAAATCCCATCCCTAGCCTCAGAGTTGCTTTTGTATATGGCTAGTCCAGTTCAGTTTCTGGTGAGTGCTAGTCCCCAGGATGCTTTTACTGGGGTATTCAGTGATGAGAATGTCAAAGAGTGATGGTTAGATTCTCTCTTGTTGGAGATGGTCATTGCCTGGCACTTGTGTGCAACGAAAGGGTTAAAAATCATACAAGTTTAAATATCACATAAGCTGCTAGCTACTGAAATTCTCAAAGACAGAGAAACTCTTGATGAGAAACCATTTGCCCTAGTTACAGATAACAGTCACGGACCAAGCTGTATTAATTATAAGGGAGGCTTCCTTCACACAATGCGGACAGAAGAAACCAATTCAATTCTATGCAGCTGTAGCTTGTGTATGTCTGCTAAAATCAAGGAACAATAGGTAGAAGAGTTAATAATCACAATTATTGGTTGTGAATGGTTATAGATATCTTTTTAAACAAATGTAGACCTTTGATTGGAAGATGTTAATTGCTTGTAGTTGAGCCAAAGAGATTGCCACTGGATTTCTTAATTCAGGTAGTCTGTGGTCCCCTAGTGGCCGAGGTATAATGTGAATAAAAATCTTGAACTTGAGCTCCCAGTGTCGCCTGGTCAGTTACAAGGAGCGGGGTATACAATAGTTGAAGTGCTGTGAAACTCCTGCAACAGTGTAGCACAAACGTTAGCTGCTATTTGTCAGTCCAAGCCAGGACATTTGGACATGGACTGCTTCTGTATCTGAGGATACTGGTGCTGAATGGTTCTGAACTTTGTGCAATCATCAGCGAACGTTCCCACTTCTGATCCTATAAAGAAAGGAAGGTCATTGGTGAAGTCGCTGAAGATGGTTGGGCCTAGGACACAACACTGAGGACATCCTGCAGAGATGTCCTGGAGCTGAGATGATTGACCTCCAACAACCACAACCACTTCCTTTGTGCTAGGTATGATTTTAACCAGCAAAGTATTTTCTACCCCAATTCCGATTGACTCCAGTTTTGTTGGGACTCCTTGATGCCATACTCAGCCCAATGTGACCTTGATATCAAGGGCAGTCACTCTCACCTCACCTCTGGAGTTCAGCTCTTTTGTCCATACTTGAATCAAAGTTGTAATGAGTTCAGGAGCAATAACTTAGGTTATTGCTAACCAAGTGCCGCCTCACAGCATCACTGAAGACTCCTTCCATTATTTTACTGATGATCAGGAGTAGACTGATGTAGTGGTAATTGGCTGGGTTGGATTCTCCTGCCTTTTGTGTAAGGACATAGCTGGGCAATTTTCCACATTGTCAGATAGATGCCAATGTTGTAACTGTACTTAAACAGCTTGGCTAGTGGCTTGGCAAGTTCTAGAGCACAGGTGTTCAGAACTGTTGCTGGAATATTGTCAGGGTCCATAGCCTTTGCAATACCCATTGCCTTCAGCCATTTCTTAATATCACGTGCAGTGAATTGAATTGGCTGAAGACTGGCATCTGTGATATTGGGGACCTCCGGAAGAGGAACTTTCGTGCAATGTTCAGATAGAAATTTTGGTAATAGGTGTGTCTACATCTAATGAACTAGGATTCATTTAAGTTGGGATAATTTGCACAGGACATGTTTTATTTGGATATATGTTAACAGCTCAAGAGAAAGCCAGCATATCAGCACAATATCAAGACAGTGTTGCACTGTTGGAGATGTGGTCTTTTGAATAATATTCAAGCCAAGGTCCTGTCTGTCCCTGCAGATGGTCATAAAGGATGGAAATGTATTCAAGGAGTAAGGGATTTCTTTTCAGTGGCTTGGTCAATATTTAGGCCTCAACCAAGAACTGAAAGAGGTTATTAGGTGAGTATTTCATTGCTGCTTGTGAGAGTTGGCTGTGACCTGCTAGAATTGTTAACAGTGACAGTGGAGCTGTGGGGAGGAGATAAGATGGTGCAGGAATGGAAACATTCAAATACAGCAAGAAAAATGGCACAGTTCTGGAAAAGGGCAGTGATTTGACTAAAAAAAAGGATCAGGAGGAACAAAGAGCTTAAAAAAATAATAGGGCATTAGTGACAAAGGTGACTTTAGTGACAAAATAGAAAAAAAGCTGAAGACACAATGGGCAGAATTTTCCTGTCCTGCTGCCACTGGAATCATAAGGGGCGGGACACAGACTGTGCAAAGGTCTGTTGACCTCGGGCAGGATTTTCCGGACTTGGGGTGAGCAAGGCCGCAAAATCCTGCCCAATGTCTGATTGTGCAAAGCATTCACAACAAGACATATTAATTAATAGTGTGGATAGAAATTAATGCATTTGATTTAATAGCTTTACTGCAGTGTGATTACAAAGTGACGAAGGCATGGAACTAAACATACCAGTAAAAATTATATTTGGAAGAGAGAGGAAAAATGAAAAGGAATGTGGTAAAGCCCTGATATCTTAACTCAGAAAAGCAAGATGGAGAATCCATTTGTCTGGAACTAAAAGGCAACAAGAGGCACAAATGGAAGTAACTTATGGACCCACAAATAGTGTCTTATTTTACTTTTGCAGTAGATCTTTTCTTTAAACATCCATTTAGAATAACCATTAACCACATTTCTAACAGAAATATTGGGGGCGATTCTCCCAAAAAAGTTCAAAGTGCTGAATTCGCGGGAAAAATGGTGTAAATCACGATTATGTTTTCAGTGGGAGTTCAGACTTGAATCTCCCCACTCTGTGTAATGCAGAGGTCACAATCGTGAATCTCATTAAAAGCTCAGGGGGGGCGGGGCTTATTCACGCCAGAGTCTGACAGTTCTGGAACTCTGCGCATGCGCAGTGGCCTGCAGTTTGCTGGCCAGCTCGATCGCTGGCCAACTCGGGACCCCCACAGTGCTGCCACTCCAGCTCCCCCAATGGCCCGATCGCGGCCCCCACAAACATTCCCGGGCCAGCCCCGACCCCGCTCTGCCCCCCCCTGCCCCCCCTCCCCCCCACAGCAGTGACAATTCCCCCACCTCGGCAGACCCCCCCCCCCCCACAGGAGGCAGACGCCCCCCCGGCACATCAACCCCCTCCCTCAGTCCGCCCCGATCGCTGGCCTCCCTGCAGGCTGAGTGGCAGCAGGACCTCCCAAACCCACACCGATCCCAGCTGGCCCCCCCACCCCCGATTTCCCCAATAGACCCTGCCCCCTTGGCACGGCCCAATGCCCGGTGGGCAATACCACAGTGCCCCCTGGGCAAGGGCACTTTGCCCCTTGGGCAGTGCCGGGGCACAGGCTGGCACTGCCAAGGTGGCCATGCCCAGGGGGCATCAACCCCTGCTGCCCAACTTCCTGAAGGGCCCCGAGTGCTCTCCCTTCCCTCCAGCCGTGTCTCCCGCTAGTTCCCCGAAAGTGGGGAGCTACTCTAAACCCCACTGGAGTGAAATTGTCCTGGCGGGTGGCAGATGCTCTCGGGCCCTGAGAATTCAGTCCCAGGTCCGATAATCACATTAAAAATAGGTTAAAATTACCTACCTGCTGTTGTCACCGGTTTCTAGTGTGGTCCTGACCGGTTGGATATCCGTCGCTTGGAGGTGTGTACGCATCAGGAATTCATGCGCGAATCCCGCAAATGAGCACACATGTGAATCTCTCGGCCCAACCTGCCAAAAAATTAGCGGGTTTGAATGGGAGAATCGCCCCCACCCCCTCCCACCCGCACCCCGCCCCCGCATTATTAGGATCTGCTGCCTCATTGAAGTCATTTTTAATCGCTAAATGAATTCTGATGTTTAACCCTAATATAATTGTTTAAATATATAATAATAATATATATAAATTTAGGGGAGGCAGTGGGTCATGATATTTTCAATAGACGAGTAATCCAGAGACCCAGAGCAAGATCTGGGCACTCGAGTTCAAATCCCACCACAGCAGATGGTGAAATTTGAATTCAATACAAATCTGGAATTAAAAGTCTAATGATGACCATGAAATCATTGTCGATTGTTGTAAACACCCATCTGGTTCACTAATGTCCTTTCGGGAAGAAAATCTGCCATCCTTACCTGCTCTGGCCGACATGTGACTCCAGAGCCACAGCAATGTGGTTGACTCTCAAATGCGCTCTGGATTGGACAGCAGTAAGGGATGGGCAATAAATTTTGGCCCTGCCAGCGATGCTCATGTCTTGTAAAACAAATTTTTAAGTATTGATATATATGTATTGATGTATTAATATAATAATATATAATAATAGTATATTGATGTATATGTATTCCACATACCCTAAAAACTGTCATGGACATTCTAAAGATGGACATCATGGTTGTCACTTTACTCAAAATGTCAGTCACAAAACTATCAATTCCCACTGCACCACTCTAACGGAATGGCTCTTAATGAAAATTGGATGGAGTGTTTGATGCAAGTTCTTGCCGATGTAATAGATTGAAAGACATGAGGTTTCAAAGCTGAGGAATTAGTTTGCAGGTTTCTGTAGGGTTTTTGTGGATAACGTTTTGTAAAGGTTCCATTGTCTCTTGATAAACCCCAGCCACCACTACTACCACCTGTTGCTGAAACATAAGTATTCCATTGTGGTCATAAACGTTCAGCAAAACAACATAGACATTTCCTAATTCATTTTGAATGCAAACTTGTTGGGCCCAAGTGTTCCATCGCGTTGCGCCTGCTTTCGGGCATGGAAAGCTTGGTAAAGTTGGGAGTGAGGCGAGTGATGTGATCTGCGCCCGCCCCTGTGCTGGTTCCCCTGCTACCAAGGCCCGAAAATGGCCGTGATCAGGACCACACCCGAAATGGGCGCCACGATCATTTAAATGCATTTGCATGCACTTAAGTTGTCTTAATGGGCTGCACGCCCAATTTTACCAGCACTTCCCCCTTTATCACCGCGTTCGCCCATCCAGAATTGGTGCAAAGCAGGCATGCTCCATGTAAGTCCAATTCGGGCGCTCCAGTTAGTGAGGAGGTAAGTGCCGAGCGTCCAACGGCTCTCTGCTTGAGATTGGTGGTGGGGGGAAGGTGGGGCTGCTGCCACTCTGCTTGAAATCAGTGGTCGGGGGGGGGGGGGGGGGTCTGCTGCCATTCTGCCTGTGATCAGTGGAGGGAAAGGGGAGTCCGCTGTCACTCTACCTGAGATCGGTGGGGGGGGAAAGGGGGGAGGGGCCTGCGATTTGGTTGGGAGGAATGGGAGGATAAGTGGGCCAGTAATGTTGTGGGGGTGGGGCAGTGTCTGTGAGGGCCAAGAGGAGGCATTATCCGGCCCGGGAGCGATCTGACAGGGGAGCGGCATTCTATCAGTTTTTTTCTGCGCATGCGCAGTTGGAGGTGCCGACCGGAGTTACAGGATTTCAGGTGCGTTAAGCCCCGCCCACAGGCTTGTGCAGTGCGATTCGGACTCACTGATATTTTTGTAGGCAGAGTGCGTATGGGGGCACCGGAGAACGGGTCTAAAAGTTGGATCTGAAATACTCCCAGTTTGAAGTCCGCCCAGCACTTAGAATCAAAATGGTAAAATAGGGCCTGTTATCTTATAACATATTAAAATCTTGACACCAAAAAGTATGGGCAAGATTTTCTGGCCGAGCTCACCCTGAAACTGGAAAATCCTGCCCGAGGTCAATGCTACGATTCCCGTGGCGGACGGAATGGGAAAATTCTCCCCTACATGTTAAAGGAATCAATACTTAAATGTTTGATTTTGGTGCAATCTTTAGCATTTTTGTTAGTGATATGTAGAGCCTGGTTTACTGAGATATATTCATTGGCTATAGTACATTTGATGCCAGTGCAATTCTCCCATCAATCAAATACTTTTTATGTAAAATGTCTGGAGGTGAGCATATATGAATGATAAACTATAGATGGGATGATGCTGGGGATTTTAATGTGCTTAATTGCTCAATAATTTAAGTTTTAATCAACATTTCTTTGTCCTGATGCTTCTGGTGAGGTGTACGATGCCTGCTACTTTTTATGATATAAATGTTATTGTATTCTGCCATATTCAGATGCATTAGGGCAGTGTGCCAGTCTGAGCAACTGCACTGCTTCATTCCATCAATAATACATTGCAGTAGCAGAAAGTGACATTACGTCCAAGTTCACTCAGCACTAAAACAGTGTTTGCAAAAAGAGTTGTGCTGGAATGTTTCAATTGTTTATGGATAGTTCTGGTTTTCATTTTTAGGACAGGACATAGAGACATGGGATAAAGTGCAAAATGCTTTAGAAGGATGATACCAGAACCAGTATTTTGTACTTACCGGGAAGGGTTGATTGGGCAAAGGCTTTTTTTCCCCGAGGAAAGAGAAAACCGAGGGGTGGCCCAATAGTGTTGTGAAGATTATGAAAGGATTTGATAGGAGATACAAAGAGATGATGTTTCCTCTTGTGGGTAAAATCAGGACAAGGTGCCATCAATATAAGATAGGCAGTAAAGTACTCAATAAGAAATTAAAGAGAAACTAGTTTTCTCAGATAATGATTAAACTTGTGACAAGCACAGTGCTTAGCAGTGTTGCCTCACAGCGCTAGGGACCCGGGTTTGGTTCCTGGCTTGGGTCACTGTCTGTGCGGAGTCTGCACGTTCTCCCCGTGTCTGCGTGGGTTTCCTCCCACAGTCCGAAAGATGTGTTGGTTAGGTGCATTGGCCATGCTAAATTCTCCCTCAGTGTACCCGAACAGGTGCCAGAGTGTGGCGACTAGGAGATTTTCACATTGCAGTGTTAATGTAAGCCTACAAATAAATAAACTTTAAAATTAAGGAGTAAGTTGCAGCAAATATGTAAGGTGTAGCTAGAAAAACACATGAGGGAGAAAGGAATAGAAGAGTATGTTGATGGAGAGAGATGATGGGGGAGCGGATGAAGGCTCATATGCAGCATAAACAATGGCACAGATCAGTTGGGCCAAATGGCCTGTCAGTTTGTCGTACTCTCAATGTATTTCTACATAACGGAGCCATTTGAGACTGTGCTGAGATTGCATTGCGGGTACTTTCTGCTCCCCTTTACAATCATTAGATGGTCAGATCTGCCGATCAGCAAAGGTAAATTTGGCGCACTGCTATCAAATGAATGTAAATGGTCCCTACGTTCTCTTTTTAAATGAGGAAACATACTAGTTGGGACAAAAACAGATAATGCTGGAAAGTCTCAACAGACCTGACAGCATCTGTGGAGAGAGAAGAGAGCTACTGTTTCGACTCTGGATGACACTTCATCAGAGCTTCGTCAGAATGTTGGGAGTTTGAGTGACATTTCCCCCCTATACTTCATTCAGACCTCAGGAGTATGAAGGAATACTGTCCAAGCATGGGGCTTCAAGATGATTCAGAAGCTGAATACCATCCAGGACATTTTTGGCAGCCCTTTCCAGCAGCAAATATCCAATCGCAGCACAACATGGCTGCCACAAATCAGATGCATTAGGGCAGTGTGCCAGTCTGAGCAACTGCACTGCTTCAATCCATCAATAATACATTGCAGTAGCAGAAAGTGACCTTACGTCCAAGTTCACTCGGCACTAAAAAGAGTTCGCAAAAAGACTTGTGCTAGAATGTTGAAATGTTATAAATGCTGCCAGCCAGCAACCTGGCTCACGAATGAATAAAAAAAATTATTTATGGACAGTTCTGGTTTTCATTTTTAGTTTCCTTCGACAGTTCTTCGCAAACCCACAACAGCTGCAAGGGTAAGAGCAGTAGGTAAACACCACCACTTCCAATTTACAAAACATCCTGACTTGGCTACATCCCGCCATTCCTTCATGGTAGCTGAGGCAAAGTCCTGGAATGACTTCCTAAACAGCAGAGTAGGAGCACCTTGATCACATAGATTGTAGCAGTGAAATAAGATCTCCCACTACCCTCTCAAGGGTAACTGACTGGTCTTGCCAGTGATGCCCCAATCCCCACAATTAATTGAACAAAAACACTGAAAACCTATTTTTCTGATGTCGGGATCCAGTATTCACACAACAGTGATTATAATATGGCACAGTGGCACAGTGGCTAGCACTACTGCCTCACAGCGCCAGGGACCTGAGTTCAATTCCCGGCTTGAATCATTGTCTGTCTGGAGTTTGCATGTTCTCCCCGTGGGTTTCCTCCGGGTGCTCCGGTTTCCTTCCACAGCCTGAAAGACATGCTGGTTAGGTGCATTGGCCATGCTAAATTCTCCCTCAGTGCACCCAAATAGGCACCAGAGTGTGGTGACTAGGGGATTTTCACAGCAACTTCATTGCAGTGTTAATGTAAGCCTACTTGTGACACTAATAAATAAACTTTAAATAACTGGCCAGTCTCCAAAGACAGTGTGAGTAATTGCCAGTAAAAACCTCAATTACAGAGAGATCATGGTTGAACATCTAATGCTGTTTTGTATTTTGTGTTCACGCACTGTACACCACAAACCTTAAACTCATTCGCATTATCATTGTGACACCATGCGCTATGGCCAGCACTAATTCTGCGCAGCAAGCAGATAATTTCCCAGAATTAGAAATTGAGAGTTGAGGAGAATTTAATCAAATAACTGCACTGAAGGAAATCCGGAATGATCTTTTGAATGGGTGCTCATCCTCACGTGTGTGAGAAGCACTGAGAATACTTTCCCATGCTTATCATCAGAATGGAGTTTGCTTTGCTGATTATTTATGATGTAGTACTTTCAATAAGCTTTGGAACCAATGACCTAAACTTGAAGTCCCATTTTCTCCAGAAACCAGTTCAGATTCCATGTGTAGCAATAGTGCTCTCTCAGAGTCAAAAACACAATAATGCCATATGGTGTCAAAACGCATCCCAGTACTGCAGTATGAGCAGCATGACACAACATCAAAAGAAAAAGGTTTACAACATTCTGAGGATGTGCATGCCACTGAAGAGGAAAGCATTTAGGAGGTCAGTGACCAGTGGAGTGCCCCAGGGATCTGTTCTGGGACCCTTGCTGTTTGTCATTTTCATAAATGACCTGGATGAGGAAGTGGAGGGATGGGTTGGTAAGTTTGCTGACGACACCAAGGTAGGTGGTGTTGTGGATAGTTTGGAGGGATGTCAGAAGTTGCAGCGAGACATAGATAGAATGCAAGACTGGGCGGAGAAGTGGCAGATGGACTTCAACCCGGATAAGTGTGTGGTGATCCATTTTGGCAGATCCAATGGGATGAAGCAGCAGTATAATATGAAGGGTACCATTCTTAGCAGTGTAGAGGATCAGAAGGACCTTGGGGTCCGGGTCCATAGGACTCTTAAATCGGCCTCGCAGGTGGAGGATGCGGTCAAGAAGGCGTACGGCGTACTGGCCTTCATTAATCGAGGGATTGAGTTTAGGAGTCGGGAGATAATGCTGCAGCTTTATAGGACCCTGATTAGACCCCACTTGGAGTACTGCGCGCAGTTCTGGTCACCTCATTACAGGAAAGATGTTGAAGCCATTGAAAGGGTGCAGAGGAGATTTACAAGGATGTTGCCTGGATTGGGGGGCATGCCTTATGAGGATAGGTTGAGGGAGCTTGGTCTCTTCTCCCTGGAGAGACGAAGGATGAGAGGTGACCTGATAGAGGTTTACAAGATGTTGAGAGGTCTGGATAGGGTAGACTCTCAGAGGCTATTTCCAAGGGCTGAAATGGTTGCTACGAGAGGACACAGGTTTAAGGTGCTGGGGGGTAGGTACAGAGGAGATGTCAGGGGTAAGTTTTTCACTCAGAGGGTGGTGGGTGAGTGGAATCGGCTGACGTCGGTGGTGGTGGAGGCAAACTCGTTGGGGTCTTTTAAGAGACTTCTGGATGAGTACATGGGATTTAATGGGATTGAGGGCTATAGATAGGCCTAGAGGTGGGGATGTGATCGGCGCAACTTGTGGGCCGAAGGGCCTGTTTGTGCTGTGGCTTTCTATGTTCTATGTTCTATGTTCTATGCCTATCCCTGGTTGAGAAGGTGGTGGTGAGCCGTCTTCCCAAACTGCTGCTGTCTACATGATTCAAGGTAACTTTCACAAAAAAACTTTTAAATCTTCATTTCAGGTATGAAGGTTCTCATCTTCAGCCGTGGATATCAACAACCCATGAATCCTCCTTCCTCTTCACTTATCCTCTGACTCCATCTCTTTGGCCCACCAAGTCTGTACTGACACAGATGCCTCTCTAATCTAATATTTTCTTGCCTCTACGTGGGCCATATCCCTCTATTCCCTGCCTGTTTATGTATCTATCCAGATGCCTCTTGAACGTTGTTATAGAATCTGCTTCCACCACCTCCTCTGGCAGCGCGTTCCAGGCATTTGCCACCCTCTGTGTGAAAAACTTGCTCCTTACACCTCTTTTAAACTTTCCCCCTCTCACTTTCAACTTATGCCCCCAAATTATTGACCCTTTGACCCTGGGAAAAAGACTCTGATTATCCATTCTATCCAAGCCTATCATGATCTTGTCATAACCTTCCTCCGACCTTCCCCTCTCTCACTCTGAATCATCTACCCTTACAAAAAGCCTTAATTTGCTTCATCCCCTTAAGCCCATATCTCAATGGATTGTGTGCTCAGCACAGTGCTTCCATCACTTACACTTCCATGCTGACCTCTTTGGCCACGAGTCTTCCCACTCCCACAATGGATCCTTTTACCCATCCCTTGCATTCTCCCACCCCTTGGAACTTTCTCTCTGGCCTCTTACTCTCTCTAGATCTTTTAATTGAGGATGACTGGCAGGAGTCTTGGAGTCATTTACAGCACAGAAGGAGGCCATTCAGCCCATTGAGTCCATGTCAGCTTCTGCAGAGCAATCGAGTCAGTCCCACTCCCCCACTCAGTCCCTGTAGCCCTGCAAGTTTATTTCCTGAACCCAAAGAGAGAAAATGCTGGAAAATCTTAGCAGTTCTGGCAGCATCTGTAAGGAGAGAAAAGAGCTGATGTTTCGAGTCCAGATGACCTTTTGTCAAAGTTAAAAGGCCTAAAAAGTGGAAGATATTCATGGATGAGGGAATGAAGGATGAGTCATAGCCACAGAAACCAGGGGAAAAGGCTGCTAATGGCAGTCCATAGAGAGAATAAGGGGTGTGAATGGCCAAACGGCAGAGAAGCTGAATTCAGAGGGTAAGCTGTGACAGATGAAGATGTGGCGGGGAGGGGAGGAATGGGTGGAAGAGACATAAAATTTAGTAATCGTCTACGAAGTTTATTTCCTTAATGTGCCCATTCAATTCCCTTTTGAAATCATTGATTGATTCCACTTCCACCATTAGTGTGGGCAGCAAGTTCCAGCTCGTTATTATTCACTGCTTAAAAATGTTCTTCTTCACATTCCCCCTGCATTTCTTGCTCCTAAATCTCTGTTTCCTAGTGCCATTAATCAATGGGATGTTTTTACTTGTCTACCTTATCTAAGCCTGTCATAATATTGTACGTAACTATCAGATCTCCCATCAATCTCTTGTGGTCCAAAGAGAACAACCCCAGGCTTTCCAAACTCACCCTGTAACTGAAAAACCCAGCATCCATGGAACCATTCTGGTAAATCTCCTTTGCACCCTGACATGAACCTTTCCATCTTTCCTATAGCATGCTGAGCACAACTGGTTGCAATACTCTTATCATGGAATCATAGAATCCTACAGTGCAGAAGGAGGCCACCTGGCCCATCGAGTCTGCACCGACCACAATCTCACCCATCCTCATCCCTGTATCCCCACCTATTTACCCTCTTGTTTTACCCTCTTGAAATCAGATTTTTAAAAAAGGTTCAGCATGATTTCCCTGATTTAATCCTCAATGTCTTTATTTATGAAGCCCAAGATCCCAAGTGCATTACTAACCAATCTGTCAATGTCCTGCTACCTTCGAAGATTGATGCACAGACATCCCCAAGTTCCTCTATTCCTGCACACTCTTTAAAACTCTGCCATTAATTCTCTTTTTCCTTCCCCTATCCCTTCAGAAAAAATGCTCACCTCCCACTTCTCTGTATTAAATTCCATCTGGCTCTTCTCTGTCCATCCTGCTAGCTTATCTATGTCCTATTACAGCAAATCCTCCAAGTTTGGTACTATTGGCAAATAATGAAATTTTACTCTGTATTCCGAGATCCATGTCATTCATGTAAAACAAAAAGCAGTGGCTCCAGCATTGATCCTTGGGGAACACCACTCTCGACCTCCCTTCAGTCTGATAAACAACTACCTACAATGACTCACCGCTTTCTGTCACCAAGCCAATTCTTTTATTCAATTCAGCACTGGCTCGCCTATTCTGTAAGCCTCAATTTTGTTAATCAGCTTTGCATGTGATACTTGACCAAAAGCTTTCTTAAAAACCGTAAAGATAACATGGACCACATTCCCTTCATCAACCTTCTCTGTTACTTTATCAAAAAAATTCAGTCTCAATTAGCATGATCTGTCTTTTAGAAATCAGTACTGGTGCTCCCTGATGAACTCAAACCTCTCCAAGTGCCTGTTGATTTTTTTTCTCTCTGGTTAAGGTTTCCAAAATGTTACTTACCCATTACTGATATTAGACTAACTGGTCTGTAGTTGCTAGGAGTGCCTTTATACCCTTTCTGGAATAAGGATGTCACATTTACTATTCTTCAATCCTCTGACATATCTAGGGAATTTTGAAAAATTAAGACAGTCCTTCCTCTCCACCCCCACTTCCTTTAGCAACTTGGGATGCAAGCCATTCAGAACAGGTGACTTACCTAAAGCATAGCCGATCTTCCCAGTCACTCCTCCCTTTCAATATTCACACTATCCACTAGTTCCAGTATCTCTGCTCCTACTGATATTCTGTCAGATTTCTCTTCCTCAGTAAATACTGATCCCAAATAACTTATCAAGTATTCGAGCTTTGCCCTGTTCCTCTCAGAATTTATCACCCTCTTTGCCTCCAATAGGCCTCATTCCACCTCTTACCATCTGCTTACTATTTGCATGCTGGTAGAAAATGTTTGGGTTCTCTTTTATATTGACTGCTATTCCATTCTCATACCCTCTCTTTTCCTGTCTTATTTTCCTCTTCACTTCCTCTCTCAGCCTATTTTATCTGACCTGGCTTTCGCTTGAAGAACTCACCTGACAAGCATCATGCACACTCCTTTCCTGTTTCATCATCTGTTTTCCTCACAATCTCTATATCCCTCTTCACCCAAGGAGTCTTGTTTTTGGCTCCTTTATCTTTCACTCTTGTTGGAATATACCTAGACTGTACCTGAAGCATCTCTTCCTTAAAGACCCCCCATTGTTCTCTTACAGTTTGGTCTCTTTTCCCTGACTAGGCCCCCTTCATTACATTGAAATTAGCCATCTTCCAACTTAGATGTTCTATATTCGATTGTTTCTTGCTCTTCTCTATTACTAATCTAAATCTTGTGATACAATGATCACTCTGACTCAAATATTCCCTCATAGTCACTTGGTCCCTTTGGCCTTTCTTATATCCCAGCATCAGATCCAGCAATGCCTGCTTTCTAGTCGGGACATGAACATGTGGGGACGGCACGGTGGCACAGTGGTTAGCACTATTGCCTCACAACGTCAGGGACTTGGGTTCAATTCTGGCCTCGGGTCACTGTCTGTGTGGTATTTGCACATTGTCCCCGTGTCTGCGTGGGTTTCCTCTGGGTGCTCCGGTCCAAAGATGTGCGGGTTAGATTGATTGGCCATGCTAAATTGTTAAGGGGATTAGCAGGGTAAATATGAGGGGTTATGGGGATAGGGCCTGGGTAGGATTGTGGTCGGTGCAGACTCAATGTGCTGAATGGCCTTCTTCTGCACTGTAGGGATTCTATGATTCTGTGATACTGATGAAGGAAGTTCTCCTGAACGTATTTCAGAAATTCCTCCCATTCCTTACTCTTTGCTCTAATATTAATTACCCAAACATAAATTAGGTACTGGTCCCACCACTCCCAGAACCGATTCCAATGTCCCAGGAATTTGAATCCCTCCCTCTTGCACCAGCTCTCAAGCCACGTATTCATCTTAGCTATCCTGACATTCCTACACTGACTAGCATGTGGCACTGGTAGCAATCCTGAGATTACTACCGTTGAGGTCCTACTTTTTAGTTTAACTCTTAACTCCCTAAATTCAGCCCATTTATTACCTATATTGTTGGTGCCTAGAAAGAGCCGAGAGCTTCAAGTGTTTAGGTGTCCAGATCACCAACAACCTGTCCTGGTCCCCCCATGCCAACACTATAGTTAAGAAAGCCCACCAGCGCCTTACTTTCTCAGAAGACTAAGGAAATTTGGCATGTCAGCTACAACTCTCATCAACTTTTACAGATGCACCATCAAAAGTATTCTTTCTGGTTGTATCACAGCTTGGTCTGGCTCCTGCTCTGCCCAAGACCGCAAGGAACTACAAAAGGTCGTGAATGTAGCCCAATCCATCACGCAAACCAGACTCCCATCCATTGACACTGTCTACGCTTCCCGTTGCTTTGGCAAAGCAGCCAGCATAATTAAGGACCCCACGCATCCCTCTTCCACCTTTTCCCGTCGGGAAAAAGATACAAAAGTCTGAGGTCACGAAAAAAACCGACTCAAGAACAGCTTCTTCCCTGCTACTGTCAGACTTTTGAATGGACCTACCTTGCATTAAGTTGATTTTTCCCTACACCCTAGCTATGATTGTAACACTGCATTCTGCACTGTCTCGTTTCCTTCTCTATGAACGGTATGTTTTGTCTGTATAGTGTGCAAGAAACAATACTTTTCACTGTATGTTAATACATGTGACAATAATAAATCAAATCAAATCAAATCATTAGCCTGGACGATATGGAATCTGTATGGGTGGAGCTGCGGAACACCAAAGGACAAAAGATGTTAGTGGGTGTTGTGTACAGACCATCAAACAGTAGTAGGCAGTAGTTGGGGATGGCATCAAGCAGGAAATTTGAGATGCCTGTAGTAAGGATACAGCAGTTATTATAGGTGACTTCAACTTGCATATTGATTGGGCTCACCAAACTGGTAGCAATACGATGGCAGAGGATTTCTTGGAATTTTTGACGGATGATTTTCTCGACCAATATGTCGAGGAACCAACTAACGAACAGGCCATGCTAGATTGGGTATTGTGTAATGAGAGAGGATTAATTAGCAACCTTGTGGTGCGAGATCCTTTGGGGAAGAGCGACCATAGTATGGTAGAATTCTTCATCGAGGTGGAGAGTGACACAGTTAAGTCTGAGACTGGCGTCCTGAACTTGAGGAAAGCTAATTTTGATGGTATGAGATGTGCATTGGCTCGGATAAGCTGGCAAAAGATACTTGAGGTGTTGGCAGTGGATAGGCAATGGTAGACATTTAAAGAACACATGGGTTAACTTCAACAACTGTACATCCCTGTCTGAAGAATAGAAGAATAAAACGGGGAAGGTGGTTCATCTATGGCTAACAAGGGAAATCTGGGATTTCCCTGAAGAGGAGTCATTTAAATTGGCCAGAAAAGGCAGCAAACCTGAGGACTGGGAGAAATTTAAAATCCAGCAGAGGAGGACAAAGGGTTTAATTTGGAAGGGGAAAATTGAATACAAGAGTAGGCTTGCAGAAAACATAAAAACTGACTGTAAAAGCTTCTATAGATACGTGAAGAGAAAAAGACAGGTGAAGGCAAAGGTAGGTCCCCTACAGTTAGAATCAGGTGAATTCATAATGGGCAACAAAGAGGTGGCAGACCAGCTGAACAAATACTTTGTATCTATCTTCACTTAGGAGGACACAAATAACCTTCCAGAAATACTAGGGGACAAAGGGTCCAGCATGAAGGAGGAACTGAAAGAAATCCTTATTAGTCAAGAAATTGTATTGGGGAAATTGCTGGGATTAAAAACAGATAAGTCTCCAGGGCCTGATGCTCCATACCCAGAGTTATCAAGGAAGTGGCCCTAGAAATAGTGGATGCATTGGTGATCATTTGCCGGCATTCTATTGACTCTGGAAGAATTCCAGTGAATTGGAGGATAGCTAATGTAACCCCACTTTTTAAAAAAGGAGGGAGAGAGAAAATGGGGAATGACTGGTTAGCCTGACATCGGTGGTGGGGAGAATGCTGGAGTCAATAATTAAGGATGTAATAACTGAGCACTTGGAAAGTGGTGACAGGATTGGTCCAAATCAGCATGGATTCACTAAAGGGAAATTGTGCTGAACAAATCTTCGAGAATTTTTTGAGGATGTGACCAGTAGAGTGGACAAGGATGAACTAGTGGAAGTTGTGTATCTGGACTTTCAAAAGGCTTTTGAGAATGCCCCACACAAGAGATTAGTGAGCACAATTAAAGCTCATGGTATTGGGGGTAATGTATTGACGTGGATAGAGACAGGAAGCAGAGGGTGGGAATAAACGAGCCCTTTTCAGAGTGGCAGGCAGTGACTAGTGGTGTATCGCAGGGTTCAGTGTCGGGACCCCAGCTATTCACAATATATATTAATGATTTGGACAAAGGAATTAAATACAATATCTCCAGATTTGCAGACGGCACTAAGCTGGGTGACAGTGTGTGCTGTGAGGAGGATGCTAAGAGGCTACAGGGTGACTTGGACAGGCTGGCTGAGTGGACAAATACTTGGCAAATGCAATATAATGTGGATAATTGAGAGATTATCCACTTTGGTGGCAAAAACAGGAAGGAGGATTATTATCTGAATGATGGCAGTTCAGGAAAAGGGGAAGTGCAACATGACCTGGGTGTTATGGTGGAACAGTTGCTGAAGGTTGGCATGCAGGTACAGCAGGCAGTGAGGAAAGCTAATGGCATGTTGGCCTTCATAGCAAGAGAATTTGAGTATCGGAGTAAGGATGTGTTGCTGCAGTTATACAAGGCCTTGGTGAGGCCACACCTTGAGTATTCTGTGCAGTTTCGGTCTCCGAGTCTGAGGAAGGACATTCTTGCTATTGAGGGAGTCCAGCAAAGGTTCACCAGACTGATTCCTGGAATGGCAGGACTGACGTATGAAGAGAGACTGGATCAACTGGACTTATACTCACTGGAATTTAGAAGAATGAGAGGGGATCTCATAGAAACATATAGAATCCTGATGGAACTGGACAGGCTAGAAAGAATGTTCCCGATGTTGGGGAAGTCCAGAACTAGGGGTCACAGTCTAAGAATAAGGGGTAAGCCATTCAGGATTGAGATGAGGAAGAACTTCTTCACTCAAAGAGTTGTGAACCTGTGGAATTCTCTTCCACAGAAAGCTGTTGGGACCAGTTCGTTAAGTATTTTCAAGAGGGAGCTGGACGTGGTCCTGTGGCTAAAGGGATCAAGAGGTATGGAGGGAAAGAGGTGGGATACTGAAAGTGCATGCTCAGCTATGAATGGTGGTGCAGGCTTAAAGGGCCGAATGGCCTACTCCTGCACCTATTTTCTATGTTTCAAATGTTTCTATGGGAAGACACATCTCAGCCATCAATGAATATCAAGAAGGATATAGAATCATAGAATCCCGACAGTGCAGAAGGAGGCCATTCAGTCCATCGAGCCTGCACAGACAACAATCCCACCCAGGCCCTCATGCATATATTTCCCCAGATATTAAGGAGCAATTTAGCATGGCCAATCAATCTAACCACACATCTTTGGACTGTGGGAGGAAACCGGAGCACCTGGAGGAAACCCACGCAGGCACGGGGGAACGTGCATACAGTCACCCAAGGCCGGAATTGAACCCGGTCCTTGGTGTTGTGAAGCAACGTTGCCAACCAATGTGTCACCGTGCCGCCCCGAGATATATGGTCAGATTTCTGGGGTATGGGAGTCGGAAGTGCATGGAAATTATAAGAATGATGGCAATGCAGGGCCCTGTGGGTCATACTACTCTCAACTGAGTTATAGTTTGCGCACAGTAATAGCTGACTAAACCGTGGAGTGTTAAATACATATAATGGGGGGTTTGGCAGATGGGCAGTGAAGGCGTTTTTGATGGAACTGGAAGAAATGGTTCTTGGTGGCAAAATAGATGTGGGATCAGTGTCAAACTGCTTGTCATGTTTATTGACTCATTTTGAGCTCCAATTGGAGAACTTAACGGAGTCAATGCCAGAATTTATGATGTTTCCCCTGGATGTGGATAGGGGTCTAAGTGAGTGGGGATCTAGAACAAGGGGTGATCGTCTCAGGGTGCTGGGTAGGCCATTTAGGACTGAGATGAGGAGACATTTCTTCACTTAGAGGATCCTGTGGAATTTCCTACCAATAAAGCTGTGTTGCCCAAGTCACTGTATTCAAGAAAGAGATTCGAGACACTAAAGGTGTCAAGGGGTACGGGGAGAGCGTGGGAATATGGTATTGAGATAAAGGGTCAGCCGTGATCACACTGAATGGCAGAGCAGGCTCGATGGGCCAAATAGCCTACTCCTGCTCCTATCTTTTATGCTTTTTTAGAAGTATGTGGGTGTTGGTAGGAGCTGAAGATGGTATCATTAACTTTGTCAAGACATTTTGATTCTTCATAATCTCAATGTCAGTCTAGCAGTTGGAGAATGTGGCAATAACTTTGAGAAAAAAGAGGAGGAAATTTAATTGCTATATAGGTGGAAACTAAATTGTCCTTAATGTCCAAGGATGTGGAAGTTAGATGGATTGGCCATGGTAAATGTGCGGGGTTATGAGGATAGGGTAGAGGGGAGGGCCAGGGTGGACACAAAGGGCCAAATAGCCTCCTTCTGCACTGTGGGATTCTATGGTAAATGTGAACATTTGGAACTCCATATCAGAGGGGCATTGGATGCCCAGGCATTGAAAGTTCATGGCTGAGAGGTAAAGGTTTTGTCTCTCAATCAAGGGATATGAGAATAGGGCAGGAAAATGGAGTTCAGGCAGAAGATCAGCTGTGGTATCATTTAATGGTAGAGCAGCCTCAATAGGCCTACTGTTGCTTCTATTTTCTCATTCTTTTCTTTCCTGCTTCATGATAAGTCACACTTGTTCATGGCTGGAATTCACCAGGTGCTGCTGAAAGGGAATTGAAGTTTGGCTGGAACGCCAATTCTCCATTCTCACGTTTATAGTTTATTTTTATTTTAGTGTCACAAGTAGGCTTACATTAACACTGTAATGAAGTTACTGTGAAAATCCCCTACAGTCCGGCGCCTGTTCGGGTGCACTGAAGGAGAATTTAGCATGGCCAAAGCACATCTTTTGGACTGTGGGAGGAAACCAGAGCATCCGGAGGAAACCCATGCAGACACGGGGAAAATGTGCAAACTCCACACAGACAGTGACCCAGGTTGGGAACTGAACCCGGGTCCCTGGACCTGTGAGGCAGCAGTGCTAACCATTGTGCCACTGCGCTGCCCAAGGCGGAGCAGGCACAGACCAGATCGGAGAATCTCACCCATGGTCTTCTTGTTTAAAAAGGCCATTATGTGGAGTTGCCGGCGTTGGACTGGGGTGGGCACCATAAGAAGTCTCACAACACCAGGTTAAAGTCCAATAGGTTTATTTGGATCACGAGCTTTTGGAGCGCTGCTCCTTCACCTGAGCAGCACTCCAAAAACTCACGATTCCAAATAAACTTTAACCTGGTGTTGTGAGATTCTTACTGTTTAAAAAGGAACAGTTTTGTCAAACACTTGCATCCTACAGGTTCCAGTGGCTATAACGACTACTGACATCATGCTTCGCATTATTAGGAACAGGAGTGTGATTAACACATTTTCTGGAGTATTTTCTGTCAAACTTGCCCATTTTCTGGACCCAAGAAACATTTGCTTGTTCTGCTTGTGCAACGAGTGGCAGAAATCTGATCAGAGACAGGAGTAAGAATGCTTGTTTCTCACTCCTCCAGCAAGAACAAGAACCCAACTGGGAGAAGGCCAACAAGGTTGCCACTGAGAGAGAAAACAAAGCATTGATATCAAATACACTTTGGTTAATCAATATTTGAATCTGCAATGTGACTCAATTACTGCAAGAACTGATTAGTATTTTCCACATGGAGATGACAATAAAAACCTTGAGGTGTGATGGATTGGGGGGAAACAAGAGAAATACTGACAGCAGTAACTGTTGCCATGGTGACGACGGGCACTTGTGCTTCCATAATAGCCCATAAAATGTGCAACATCCTTTAGATTCTGTGAGAGGCAAGTTGAGTAGCATTTTTCCAATTACCACTACTAAATCCCTCACTCAGTGCTACAGTCAGGCCCCAGCTGAATATTGCTCAGGAGAAAGGAAAAGTCTTGGTCAGTTGCTAAGCAGCTGTCAGTGCGATGGTTCATTAGCAACTACTTAATTTAAGAAGTAGTGGGCGTAGTCAAACATCCAGAATGTTCGTGACTTGTCAGAAAGCTAAAAATACTACCAGCATTGGGTATTCCTGCAGCTTTCTGTCAAGCTTTCGTCCCATTTTAACCGCCCGTCACGATAGAAACATCAAATAGGGTCGAAAGATCTGCAAAAAGACGTGACCTAGCTCTGATCATTTAGGCTGGATTCGCTTCCCAATCCCCAGAGGTACAACGACAGTGTGTTGATTTCCATAATTGTGCAACTGCTCCATACATCTGCCTGTCCTTTCATTTACCTGCAAGAACACTGACCTTTGCAATGCTGTCAATCAGAAAAGCGGATGATTACTGGGCACCAGGAAATGGGAGCATTCCCACTGGGATCAGCACCATAAATGCTGAGCAGCTTGCCCATAAACTAGAGATACTAGCACAAGAGCCAAATGGCCGGCAGTGGAAAAAGATACAACTTGCATTTATTTAGCACTTTTCATGACCTCGGCCATCCCAGTGTGCTTTATAACCAATGAAATAGTTTTGAATTTTAGTTACTGTTGTAGTATAGGAAATATGGCAGCCAAGGTCACATGCAGCAAGAGTTAATGACCAGTTAATGTGCTTTACTGATGTTTGTTGAGGATTAACTATTGGCCAGGGCACTGGGGAGAAAACCCCTCCTCTTCTTTGACCAGTACCATGGGATTGCTATGTCCAACTAAGAGGAAAGAGAGAGCTTCAGTTTAATGTTTAATGAATAGAATATCACATCTGACAATGCAGCACTCTCTCAGTCCTGCACTGGTATGTCCATTGGGATTATGTGCGCAAGTCCCTTCAATGGGAATAGTTATCCTTCGCATGATGGCAGTACATGGTGGAGCATGGCAACAAGGAACCCTTGCCAAAGTGAGGTCAATTAGTGCTAAAAGAAAGTATTTTCCTTGGTCTTGGAGTCTTTTCCTCAAATCTAATATGGAATCATCATATCATAGAATCCCTACAGTACAGAAGGAAGCCATTCAGCCCATCGAATCTGTAACGAACACAATCCCACCCAGGCCCTGTTCCCGTAACCCTGCTAATCCCCCTGACACAAAGGGGCAATTTAGCATGGCCAATCAACCCAACCCACACATCTTTGGATTGTGGGAGGTAACTGGAGCACCCGGAAAAAACCCACGCAGACACGGGGAGAAAGTGCAAACTTCACACAAACAGTGACCTGAGGAATTGAACCTGGGTCCCTGGCACCATGAGGCAGCAGTGCTAACCACTATGCCACCGTGCTGCCAAATCCCTCCGAATTTGAGAGAATTATTTTCCAAGGGAGGAAACAGCTGGAAGCACATATCAGGTTTGTCTGCATCTGTAAAGAAAATGGAAAAGATAATATTGCTGGTTCAGAATGGAGCAGGAGGAGGCTGAGAGGTGTAATAAGCCTGTTCAAGGTCTGACAGCGAGAGAAGAGTGAAATGTAGAGTTATAGTTCATGAAACTGTCAAGGATTGAAAGCCTTAGTTGTAGCACAAGAAGTGACCCATAAGAGGAACAAGAGTGTTAGCCATATCCTTCAGGAAAGCAAGTAAAGCTGGCATTATTATGCCTGCCCACTCTCATCTTTCCGTTTTAAGGAATGTAAGCACCTGAAATTCTGAATTGTCTCTCCACAGATGGTGACTGACATACTGGGTGTTTCCAGCATTTTCCATTTGCACTTCAGATTTTTAACATCTGCGCACAGTTTCAAAGCTTGTGAGGCAAATGAGCAAGAATAATTGATTAATATCCTTGAACGTCAATGACTTGTGTGTGCGTGTTTTAAAAAAATTACCTATGAGGTTGAAATGTGAATTTGTATACAAACAGCAGGTGACTTCAATTTTGTAGCTACCTTGAAGAGAGCTTGAGATGTAAACTGTTAATAAACTTTAACACTTCCAATTTTATCAGTGCTATCAGGAGCATTCTCTTCACTTTTTTGAAATGTGTGTAAGAACTGAACTGTCTTTTTTTTTTGTTAAACCCTATTCAGGATTTCACCTCTACATCAAACTGCCCTCTATTGTACCTGAAAGTTGCCTCCTTATAATCGTGGGCCTGATAATGGGAGGAATAATCTATGGAGTGAATGAGAGATCTGCACCAGTTATGAGCACTGATGTCTTTTTTCTTTACCTGCTGCCACCAATCGTACTCGACGCAGGCTACTTCATGCCTAGTAGACCCTTCTTTGAGAACATTGGGACAATTCTTTGGTATGCGGTTGTGGGAACCATGTGGAATGTTTTCGGAATTGGCTTGTCCCTTTACGGGATTTGTCAGATCGAGTCCTTTGGCCTAAAGGACATTTCCCTGCTGTACAATTTACTGTTTGGCAGTTTGATCGCAGCGGTGGATCCAGTGGCTGTCCTGTCCGTCTTTGAAGAGATCCATGTAAATGAGCAGCTGCACATTCTGGTTTTTGGGGAATCGCTCCTCAATGATGCTGTCACTGTGGTAAGTAGCCCCATAAGCAACAGCTTTGCTGCACATTTGGAGCAGGCACAGAGATGTAAAAGTGCTGGTTCATGTCAAAGTTGTTGAAATCATTCTTCTGTTTAAACAGCAAAAGATCCCCTTTCTAGAATAACAATTGACCAACCTAAAACAAAAGCATACAAACCTACAACGCCAAAGAAGACTATTCAGCCCATTGTGTTCGCTCTTTGATAGCATTGAAATGCTTAGTTCCACATTCCCCACCTATTTCCTTGGTTACCGTGTGCACAAATCCTTAAAGGTGGCAACTGGCAAGTTGATAAACTGGTTGTAAAAGCATATGGGTTACCTGGCTTTAGAACTAGAAGCATAAAGATAAAAGGAAAAAGATAATGCCAGAACATTGAAAATCAAGAGTTAGGCTTCCGCTGGACAATTGTGCACAATTATAAGGACATAAAGATGTAAAGGCCAATCCCAATTCCAGTTCCCTTGTAATTGTCCAACTTCCTTTTAGAATTATTTGTGGAATCAGTTTTAATTTCCTTTGAGGAGGTGTTCCAGATCCTAACAAATTGAGGCACTTGTCAAAAGGGATTTGTTCTCCTCTATCTACTCTATTAGAACCTCTCCCGGTTATATTTTAATCTCCTCTGTTCTTAGGAGAACAGTCCTAACTTCTCCGACCTTTCCTCATAACTGAAGTCAGCATCCCTCAAGGTAATATCCTTGTCAATCTCCTCTGTATCCTTTCCAAGGAGTGCTTAATCATATTTGGGGAAAATGTAGATGCAATCATAGGCATCTACTTCTCTAGTTATGCAGCTTGCAACAACACTGTATTAAACAACAGAATTTATGAGGTTATATTCTCTGGATTATTACGAGAGCTACATGCAAATTGTCATAGGGTACATCAAACTAGACAGATGAATGCATGGCTCAAGGATAGGTGTGGGAGAAATGGGTCTTAAGAACATAAGAACATAAGAAATAGGAGCAGGAGTAGGCCATCTAGCCCCTCAAGCCTGCCCCGCCATTCAATAAGATCATGGCTGATCTGAAGTGGATCAGTTCCACTTACCCGCCTGATCCCCATAACCCCTAATTCCCTTACCAATCAGGAATCCATCTATCCGTGATTTAAACATATTCAACGAGGTAGCCTCCACCACTTCAGTGGGCAGAGAATTCCAGAGATTCACCACCCTCTGAGAGAAGAAGTTCCTCCTCAATTCTGTCCTAAACGTGGTTAGCACTGCTGCTTCATAGCTCCAGGGACCTGGGTTCGATTCCCGGCTTGGGTCACTGTCTGTGTGGAGTTTGCACATTCTCCTCGTGTCTGCGTGGGTTTCCTCCGGGTGCTCTGGTTTCCTCCCACAGTCCAAAGATGTGCAGGTTAGGTTGATTGGCAATGCTAAAAATTGTCCTTTAGTGTCCTGGAATGTGTAAATTAGAGGGATTAGCGGGTTAAAATGTGTAGGGATATGGGGGTAGGGCCTGGGTGGGATTGTGGTCGGTGCAGACTCGATGGGCCGAATGGCCTCTTTCTATACTGTAGGGTTTCTATGATTCTATGATAAACTGACCCCCCTTTATTTTGAGGCTGTGCCCTCTAGTTCTAGCTTCCTTTCTAAGTGGAAAGAATCTCTCCACCTCTACCCTATCCAGCCCCTTCATTATCTTACATGTCTCTATAAGATCCCCCCTCAGCCTTCTAAATTCCAACGAGTACAAACCCAATCTGCTCAGTCTCTCCTCATAATCAACACCCCTCATCTCTGGTATCAACCTGGTGAACCTTCTCTGCACTCCCTCCAAGGCCAATATATCCTTCCGCAAATAAGGGGACCAATACTGCACACAGTATTCCAGCTGCGGCCTCGCCCTTGGTTGATGGGACATTGGCATTACACACACCGACAACTACACGCAACGGCAACTTGCCTTTATATGGTGCCTTTAACATGAATCATTATCACAGGAGCATTATCAAACAAAATTTGGTCCAACTCACAATAAGGAGATATGTGTTGCGGCTGCAGCATGTGGGAGCTGGTGGACCTCATTGTGGTTCATTGTCACCACATCTGTAGCAAATGTTGGTTGCTCAAGGAACTTTGGCTTCAAGAGTCAGTGAGCTGGAGGACAAGCTTCAGACATGGCAATGCATCAGGGAGAGGGAGAGTTACCTGGACACTGTGTTTCACACCCCTTAGATTAACGACTTTGAATTCGGTCAGTAGTCAGGACAGAGACAGGAGGGTGTGACCGCAAGTGAGGCAGGTAGAGCGACCCAAGAGGTAGCCTCAGCCCCTGCCCTTTTCCAACAAGTTCAAAATTCTTGCTCCCTGTGTGGAAGAGAAAGGTGACTGTAGAAAGAATGAGCAACCTGAACGTAGCACCTTGGTACAGGGGGGTTCAAGTGGGGGGAGAAAAGAGAAATGTTGTTATAGTAGATAATATAGCTGGGGGAATAGATACTGTTGTCTGTAATTAAGATCGGGATGGCCTGAAGACTTTGTTACCTTCTGGGGCTAGGGTTTGGGGCAACTGCTCTGGGCTGGAAAGGAACTTGCAGTGGGAGGGAGGTGAACTCATTGTTGTGGTCCATATAGGTACCAAAGACGTAGGTTGAAGGAGGAAAGAATGTCTGTATAGACAATTTGAGGAGCTAGGCACTAAATTAAACAACAGAACTTATAAGGTTATAATCTCTGGATTATTACTAGAGCTACATGCAAATTGGCATAGGGTACATCAAACTGGGCAGATAAATGCATGGCTCAAGGACAGGTGTGGGAGAAATGGGTCTTGGTTCATGGGACATTGGCATCAGTATTGGGAAAGTGGGATCTGCATCATTGGGACAGCTTACATCTGAACCGTGCTGAGGCCAGTGTTGTTGCAAGCTGCATAACTAGGGAAGTAGAGAGGGCTTTAAACTAAATAGAGGGAGATGGTCCTGGAGAGAGGATACGAAGGCTTTGGCAGCATTACAAGGCAGCTATTTAGGTAATGTTACCCACCCAGAGTGTTGACAGGAAGGGACAGAGTGTATAAACATTAAACAAAAGCAACAAATTATGTCAAAAAGGGAAAAATGGTAACAAGGCAAAATTACTGACGCTTTACTGAAATTTAAATGCATGTCGTATTCGGCACAAAATAAATGAATTAATGGCACAAATTTGAGGTTAATGGGTATGATCTTAAAGCCATTACAGAGAGATAACATGGAGATTAAAATTGGGAACTAAATATTCAGGGTTATGTGACTTTTTTTGTAAGGAAAAGCAGGAAGAAAAGAGTGATACGGTAGCTTCGTTAGGACAAGATGGAATAAGTATGATAGCTAGAAATGATCTTGGATCGGAAGATGTAGAATACATATGGGTGGAAGTAAGAAATAACAAGGAGAAGAAGACACTAGTGGGAGTAGTCTACAGGCCCCCTAACAGTAGCTATGCTGTAAATTGAAGAATAAACCAGGAGATAATAAGGGCATGTAAAAAAAGCAGTACTTTAATCGTGACTCAAAGGGCTGGATTTTCTGGTCGCGCTTGCCCCAAGACCGGATAATCTCGCCCGAGGTCAATGGACCTTTGCATGGTCCGATCCCGCCTACTACAATTCCTGTGGCAGGTGGACGGGAAAATTTTGCCCCAAGAGTCCACATGGGATATGGATAGGTTAGGTGAGTCGGTAAAAATTTGGCAGATGGAATATAATGCAGGACAAGGTGAAGTTATGCACTTTGGTAGGAAGAATAAAAGAACTGTATATTATTTAGAAGGAGAAAGACTGCAGCACAGAGGGATTTGGGGGTCCTGGTGCATAAAAGCCTGCATGCAAGTTCAGCTGGTAATTGGGAAAGCAAATGGAATGTTGGCCTTTATTTCAAATGGAGTGGGGTATAAAAATAGAGAAGTCATGCTGAAGCTAAACAAGGTACGAGTTAGACCACTACTATGAACAGCTTTGGTCCCTTTATCTAAGGAAAGATATGCTGGCATTCGAGGCAATCCAGAGAAGGTTCACTAGGTTGACCCCGAGTATGGAGGAATTCTCTTATGAGGAGAGGTTGAATACGTTGGGTTTGTACTCATTGGAGTTCAGAAGAATGAGAGGTGACCTTATTGAGACATATAGGATTCTCAGGGGGCTTCATAGGGTAGATGCTGCAAGGTTGTTTCCCCTTGTGGGAGAGTCTAGGACCAGAGAGCATAATTTCAGAATAAGAGGTCGCCCATTTAAGACAGAGATGATAAGGAATTTCTACTCTCAGAGTGTAGTGGATCTGTAAAATTCTTTACCGCAGAAGGTTGTAGAGGCTGAGTCATTAAGTATGTTCAAGGCTGAGATAGATAGATTTTTAATCAGTAAGGGAATCCATAAGACCATAAGACCATAAGACATAGGAGCGGAAGTAAGGCCATTCGGCCCATCGAGTCCACTCCACCATTCAATCATGGTTGATTTCAACTCCATTTACCCGCTCTCTCCCCATAGCCCTTAATTCCTCGAGAAATCAAGAATTTATCAATTTCTGTCTTGAAGACGCTCAACGTCTCGGCCTCCACAGCCCTCTGTGGCAATGAATTCCACAGACCCACCACTCTCTGGCTGAAGAAATTTCTCCTCATAAAACAATCATAGAATCTTACAGTGCAGAAGAAAGTCAGCCCATCGAGTCTACACCAACAACCATCCCACCCAGGCCCTATCTCCACAACCCCATACATTTACCCCACTAATCCCTCTAACCTACGCATCCCAGGACACGAAGGGGCAATTTACCATGGCCAATTAGCCTAATCCACACATCTTTGGACTGTGGGAGGAAACTGGAGCACCCAGAGGAAACCCACGCAGACACAGGGAGAATGTGCAAACTCCACACAGACAGTCACCCAAGCCGGGAATTGAACCTGGGTTCCTGGCGTTGTAAAGCAGCAGTGCTAACCACTGTGCCACCATGCCACACTTAAATTCCACCAGCGGCCATGGGTGAGATTTGAACCCACGTCCCCAGAGCCTGGGTCTCTGTATTATTAGTCCATTGACAATACCACTGCGCCACCATCTCTCTTTCAAGGGTTATGAGGATAAGGCTGGAAAGTGGAGTTGAGGATTATCATATCAGATCAGCCATGATCTCATTGAATTGCAAAGCAGACTCGATGGGCCAAATGGCCGACTTTTGCTCCTGCTTCTTATGATCTCTTGATATTAGGATAGGCAACCAAAAGCTCGGTCGAGAAGGTAGGTTTTAAACTGTTTACTTAAAAGTGGAGAGAGATTGAGAAGGGGAATGGTTTAGGGAAGAAATCCAGGGCTTGGAGTCTAGGCAGCTGAAAGAAAGCAGGACTGCCAGTGGTAGAAAGATTAAATGATGCGGAGATGCCGGCGTTGGACTGGGGTAAGCACAGTAAGAAGTCTCACAACACCAGGTTAAAGTCCAACAGGTTTATTTGGTAGCAAAATCCACTCGCTTTTGGAGCGCTGCTCCTTCGTCAGGTAAGTGGGAGTTCTGTTCACAAACAGGGCACATAAAGACACAAACTCAATTTACAAAATCATGGTTGGAATGCGAATCTTTACAGGTAATCAAGTCTTAAAGGTACAGACAATGTGAGTGGAGAGAGGGTTAAGCACAGGTTAAAGAGATGTGTATTGTCTCCAGACAGGACAGTTAGTGAGATTTTGCAAGCCCAGGTAAGTCGTGAGGGTTACAGGTAGTGTGACATGAACCCAAGATCTCGGTTGAGGCCGTCCTCATGTGTGCGGAACTTGGCTATCAGTCTCTGCTCAGCGACTCTGTGCTGTTGTGTGTCGTGAAGGCCGCCATGGAGAACGCTTACCCAAAGATCAGAGGCCGAATGCCTGTGACCGCTGAAGTGCTCCCCAACAGGAAGAGAACACTCTTGCCTGATGATTGTCGAGTGGTGTTCATTCATCTGTTGTCATAGCGTCTGCATGGTCTCCCCAATGTACCATGCCTCGGGACATCCTTTCCTGCAGCGAATCAGGTAGACAATGTTGGCCAAGTATGTGCCGTGTACCTGGTGGATGGTATTCTCACGTGAAATGATGGCACCTGTGTCGATGATCCGGCACGTCTTGCAGCGGTTGCTGTGGCAGGGTTGTGTGGTGTCGTGGTCACTGTTCTCCTGAAGGCTGGGTAGTTTGCTGCGGACAATGGTCTGTTTGAGGTTGTGCGGTTGTTTGAAGGCAAGAAGTGGGGGTGTGGGGATGGCCTTGGCGAGATGTTCGTCTTCATCAATGACATGTTGAAGGCTCTGGAGAAGATGTCATAGCTTCTCCGCTCCGGGGAAGTACTGGACGACGAAGGGTACTCTGTCCGCCGTGTCCCGTGTTTGTCTTCTGAGGTGAACAATCACTGAAACAACTATATGATGACATCAACAAGTTCCATCCCACCATCAAACTCACCATGGACTACTCTCCGGAATCGGTTGTATTCTTGGACACACGCATCTCCATTAAGGACAGTCACCTCAGCACTTCACTGTACCGCAAGCCCACAGATAACCTCACGATGCTGCACTTCTCCAGCTTCCACCCTAAACACGTTAAAGAAGCCATCCCCTACGGACACATGCTCCGTACACACAGGATCTGCTCAGATGTGGAGGATCGCAACAGACACCTCCAGAGGCTGAAAGATGCCCTCGTAAGAACAGGCTATGGTGCTCGACTCATTGATCGACAGTTCCGACGTGCCACAGCGAAAAACCGCACCGACCTCCTCAGAAGACAAACACGGGACATGGCGGACAGAGTACCCTTCGTCGTCCAGTACTTCCCCAGAGCAGAGAAGCTACGACATCTTCTCCGGAGCCTTCAACATGTCATTGATGAAGACGATCATCACACCAAGGCCATCCCCACACCCCCACTTCTTGCCTTCAAACAACCACGCAACCTCAAACAGACCATTGTCCGCAGCAAACTACGCAGCCTTCAGGAGAACAGTGACCATGACACCACACAACCCTGCCACAGCAACCTCTGCAAGACGTGCCGGATCATCGACACGGATGCCATCATCTCACGTGAGAACACCATACACAAGGTACACGGCACATACACTTGCAACTCGGCCAACGTTGTCTACCTGATATGCTGCAGGAAAGGCTGTCCCGAGGCATGGTACATTGGGGAGACCATGCAGACACTATGACAATGGATGAATGAACACCGCTCGACAATCATCAGGCAAGAGTGTTCTCTTCCTGTTGGGGAACACTTCAGCGGTCACGGGCATTCGGCCTCTGATCTTCGGGTAATTGTTCTCCAAGGCGGCCTTCACAACACACGACAGCGCAGAGTCGCTGAGCAGAGACTGATAGCCAAGTTCCGCACACATGAGGACGGCCTCAAATGGGATCTTGGGTTCATATGACGTTATCGGTAACCCCCATGACTTGCCTGGGCTTGCAAAATCTCACTATCTGTCCTGTCTGGAGACAATACACATCTCTTTAACCTGTGCTTAACCCTCTCTCCACTCACATTGTCTGTACCTTGAAGGCTTGATTACCTATAAAGATTCGCATTCCAACCATGATTTTGTAAATAGAGTTTGTGTCTTTATATGCCCTGTTTGTGAACAGAACTCCCACTTACCTGACGAAGGAGCAGCACTCCGAAAGCTAGTGGATTTTGCTACCAAATAAACCTGTTGGACTTTATCCTGGTGTTGTGAGACTTCTTACAGAAAGATTAAAGCCAGGGAAATGCAAAAGGCCAGCACTCGGTAGAAATTGTAGAGGGGCGCATGGACAAGGAAAGTTGTGAAGAGAGGATAGGGAGAGGTCATGGAGGAATTTGAAAACAAGGATGAGAATTTGAAAACTGATGTGTTGCCAGACTGGGAACCAATGTAGATGCATAAGCATAGGGGTGAAGGAGAAACGGGCGTTGCTGCAACTTTGAATGTGGTTGCAGGATTTGGATGAGCTGAAGTTTACAGAGGCTGGGGGCAGGGGGTGGGAGTCGGGGGGGGGGAAGCGGGTGGGGGGTAGGGGAGCAGCCTGGAGTGCCTTGGAACAATCAGGTTCAGACATTAAGAGAGGCACGGATGAGACTTTCAGCAACAGTAGAGCTGGGGCTGGGGCAGGTGCAGAGAGGAGTCTATAAACCTGTCTCCTGCAAATGGGTGAATGCAACATGACACAGAGGAATATTACAGCCTGCACTGAAGATTATTTATAACCAATTATCATTTCGAACTTCCAAATGACAGTATTAGTTGCACACATCCTGGTTGTGGAAGAATATGTAACACTGATTGGTCAAATCTGTGGCATCATGGAGATTTGGCCAGCACTCCGCTATGTTGTGTCTTATTTCAAGTGTCACAGATATCATGGTCAAAGATCAGCTGAGCTCAGAAGTAAGTTGGGGGGGGGTGATTCTCCCAGCCCGCTGCGCTGCTCTAGGCCATTTAGCGGCCTTCCAGCTGGGCACCACGCCCTGTGCGTGTCTCCAGCTCCAGAGTCATCAGCTCTGCACCAGAAATCGGCATCGGACTGATTTAAATATTAAAATTTGAAGTGAGTTGCGAGCCTGGGACTGAAGTCTCTGGGCCCGTTTGCGACTACCCACCGCCCGCCGCCACCCCCCCCCCCCCCCGCCACACACACACACACACACACACACACCTGGGGTGGTTCATTACATCAGGGTTTACAACAGCTCCCCAGTAACGGGGAACTGGCAGCCGACCGCGCTGGAGCGAACAGAGACCATTGAGGCCCCCCAGGAGGTTGCGGGTAAGAGGGGGGTGTCCCTGGGCAGTGCCAACCTGGCCCCCTGATTTTGCCCAAGGGGCAAAGTGGCACTGTTCACTAGGCATTGGGCAATGTCAAGCGGGTGAGGCCAGTGGGACAAGGCCTATTGGGGGGAGGGCCTATAGGAGCGATCGATGGGTGGGGTCAGGCTGCCACTCTGCATCAGGATTGGTGGCAGAGAGAGGGAAGTGGGTGATCCGGATGGGCAATCCGGATGGGGAGGCATTGGGGCTGGGGATGGGGTGCAGGGTTGGACTGGGATACTATAGCTATTACTGAAACATGGCTAAGGAAGGGACAGGATTGGCAGCTCAATGTTACAGGGTACAGATGCTATAGGAAATATAGAACAGGAGGTAAGAGAGGAGGAGGAGTTGCGATTTTGATTCGGAAGAACATCACGGCAGTACCGAGAGGGAATATTTCTGAGGGTTCACCCACTGAGTCTATATGGGGAGAAGTGAGAAATAGTAAGGGGGAGATCACTTTGATAGGATTGCACTATAGGCGGCCAAATAGTCAGCGGAAAACTGAGGAGCAAATATGTAAGGAGACTACAGATAGCTCCAAGAATAAATAGGATGGTAATTGTCAGGAACTTTAACTTTCCCAACATTGACTGGGACATCCATTGTGTTCGGGGCTTGGATGGAGAGAAATTTGTTGAGTGTATTCAGGAGGAATTTCTCATTCAGTATGTGGATGGCCCAACTCGAGAGGGGGCAAAACGTGGCCTCCTCTTGGAAGATAAGGAAGGGCAAGTGACAGAAATGTTAGTGAGGGCTGGTGGGGTGGGGGTGGGGGGGAGGGGAGGAAGGAGGAGGTGGTGGGGGGCAATAGTGAGTGTCTGGAACGAGCTGCCAGAGGCTACAGTCATGGGTAAGATGCGTATAGAGGGATATGGACCAAACGCGGGCAATTGGGAATAGCTTAGTGGTTAAACAAAAAGGGTGACATGGACAAGTTGGTCTGAAGGGCCTGTTTCCGTGCTGTAAACCTCTATGACTCTATTAGAATTATGCTTTTGTGAATATTTCTAGTCAGAAATGGTATTCAAACCAACGTGTTTCAGACCCGACAAGGAACAAGCCATGTTAGATTTAAAGATGAATAAAGAGCCAAAATTAGTTAACCAACTGACAGTAAGGGAACATTTTGGCAACTATAATGTGATTAAAGTTGATATTAGGTTTGAGAAAAAGAAGTTAGTCACAGAGTCAAGGTTTTAAATTTAAGCCAGAGAAACTGATGAAAGAATGAGACCACAAAAGTAACCACAATAAACTGGACTTAAACCTGCAGACAATCAGTGGGCAACACTGATTGAAGCATTGGTACAATATAAGACTAGTACATACACCCAAAGGCAAAAGCTTCACTTGTGCAGTTAGCCAACCATGGTCAACAATGAGGTAAGAGACAGCTTTAAACTGAAAGGAACAGCTTATATAAAGGAAGGTGGAAATCCAGCAGACCAGGAAGGAGCGAAACAGCAATAAAGGGATAAAAGGAAAGTAAAAGGAGCTGCAAAAAGAACAAGAATTTGCAAGGAATAATAAAGTTATTAGCAAACTTTTCCAAAAATATAAGTAAGGGAATGTAATTGTGACTTTGGACTGATTAAAGGAATTCATAAGAGATAGAGTAACCACAGTAGAGTTGAATCATAGATGAGCCATCATCAGATGGAGTAGCGGGGCAGTAGTGATGATGACGCAGAAGAGGAGCCATGAATTCTTGATGGGACCTTGTTTTTAAATGAGTGCTTTAAAAACTCATTTTAACTGAAATGCTGTGGAACATGGTGGTTGAACATCATGTGCATTTTTTGAGTTGCCAAGTTGATTGCTGTAAAATGGAAAAAAGCTTCTTTAATATGGTCAATATTTGGTAGCAAATATTTGTTGTAAAGATGGAGGGGCCGATTATTCCTCACTTTCAAAAAATGGTCCCCTTAACTCAAGTTCCTAAAAACGCCTGGTGCCCAGAATGCTGTCATAGAATCATAAAATCCCTACAGTGCAGAAGGAGGCCATTCAGCCCATCAAGCCAGCACTGACAACAACCCCACCCAGGCCTTATTCCCCTAACCCCATGTATTTACCCTGCTCATCTCCCTGGCACTAAGGGGCAATTTAGCATGGCCAATCAACCCGCACATCTTTGAACTGCGGGAGGAAACCGGAGCACCCGGAAGGAACCCACACAGACACGGGGAGAACATGCAACCTCTGCACAGGCAGTGACCTGAGGCCAGAATTGAACCTGGGTCCCTGGCGCTGTGAGACAGCAGTGCTAACCATTGTATCACCATGCTGCCAATGCCTTCAGAGAGAGAAAGAGAGAAGAGAAGAACAAGTAGCAGAAAAGGTGGTGTGTGGAAACAATGCAGTGTTGAGCCATCATTCACTACCTTGAACACAACATAGGAAAGGCTAATATACCTCATCAACAAAAATTAGAATAACGAGAAACTATTTGCTGGCTACCGGCAAATACTCCATCAAGTCAATGAATAGTCCCATTAAAAGCCACAGGCTAATACTGATCTACTTCAGTACATTGGCAGTGTATTTTGAATGTATTTCATGGTGCACATGATAACTTTTTCTGAGTTGCTGCATTTTGCAATTGAGTGAGTTTGCTGTGGGCTGTCACACAATTCACACTGAAAAAAATCTTCCGAAAGTCTTTGATTTCTGTGTTGGCCTAGAGACAGTTATATAGGCTGAAAATGGCTCAGAAGGGTTACACTTCACTGATCTTAAAATAGTTTCACTTCACTGATCTTAAAATAGTTAAAATAGTACATCACACTGCAGCTCCAGATCTCCAAAGAGATCCCTGGTGCAATAAAAGTGCTTTATTTTTATCAATTGGGCCAGGATCCCCAGAGTTTTGACTTTCAAATTTAATATGCAAGTTTTGTGTCATCTGCCTTGTAGAATTAAAAGATTTGGAATGTCATGTTCATACCAGTGACACAGTGCCACAGTGTTCAATAGCTAGTCCTGTGGACATGGGGGGCTAACATAAACAGGCAGGGACATCACTGTCTGATAGCCATCGTTGGTTTGCCTTGAGATTAGTTTTATTAATGAAGAGAGATTGAATAGACTGGGGTTGTTTTCCTTGGAGCAGAGTGAGGGACATGATTGAGATGTATAAAATTATGAGGGACATAGATAGAGTAGACAGGAAGAAACTTTTCCCCTTGGTGGAGGGATTAATACAGTAAGAAGTTTAACAACACCAGGTTAAAGTCCAACAGGTTTATTTGGTAGCAAAAGCCACACAAGCTTTCGGAGCTCCAAGCCCCTTCTTCAGGTGAGTGGGAATTCTGTTCACAAACAGGGCATATAAAGACAGACTCAATTTACATGAATAATGGTTGGAATGCGAATACTTACAGCTAATCAAGTCTTTAAGAAACAAAACTTCTTCTATGATGAAAACAATGTGAGTGGATAGAGCATCAAGACAGGCTAAAAAGATGTGTATTGTCTCCAGACAAGACAGCCAGTGAAACTCGGCAGGTCCAGGCAACTGTGGGGGTTACAGATAGTGTGACATGAACCCAATATCCCGGTTGAGGCCGTCCTCGTGTGTGCGGAACTTGGCTATCAGGGATTAATGACAGGGGGCGTACATTTAAGGCAAGGAGCAGGAGATTAAGAGGGGACGTGAGGAAAAACTTTTTTAACTCAAAGGGTGGAGGGGGTCTGGAACTCATTGCCTGAAAGGGTGGATGAGGCCGCAACCCTCATAACATTTTAAAAGTATTTAGATGTGTACTTGCAATGCAAAGGCATACAAAGCTATATAGGCCAAGTGCTGGAAAATGGGATGAGAATAGTTTTTTCTTTGACTGGTGCAAACATGATGGGCTGAATATGCTGCATACTTCTATGAACCTATGAGAGTGGCCAAAAATGTCTGCCTCTTAACAATCTTGCAAAAGCGGCAAACAGGTAGGGGGTGATTTGTCCCATCCCGCTGCGGGGGCCATTTCGCAGGTTCCCTGCTGGGTGCTCAGGCCTGAGCGCATCTCCCAGTGCCGGATTTTTGGCACCATCAGCAGAAATCGGCACAAAGCTGCACAATGTATGCAGCACCTAATTTGCATACGAGTTAAATGCCACTAGCAGGCCCAGGACTGAAATCTTCAGGCCTGCTAGCATCTCCCCCCAGCTAAGAGTGTTTCCCTCCAACAGAGTTTACTGTAGCTCCCCACTTGCAGGGAGCTGGCAACCCGACCCCGCTGGACCGAAGGGGGTGCAATCGAGGTCTGCCAGAGGGTCAGGTGCCAAGTGGTGTGCCCTCTGGGCATTGGCCTGGGCCTCTGGCACTGCCCAAGTGGCAAAGTGCCAATGCTCAGGGGGCACTTGGCACTGCCCACCGGGCATGGGGCAATGTCAAGGGGGCAAAGCCTAATGGGGATGGGGCATCTGGATCGCTAGGGGGGTGGGGGGGATCTTGCTGCCACCCTGCAGTCGGGATTGGCGGGGGCAGGAGTGAGGCCAGCGATCAGGACTGGCCATCTGGGTGGGGTGGGGCAGCCTGTTGGGGGGTTTGGGACTGCGGAGAGGAGCGGGGGGGCTTGGCACTACGGGGGGGCGGGGGGTCAGCACTGCAGGAGTGGGGGTGGTGGTGGTTTGGGAGATCAGGGCTGTGGCGGGGGGGGAGAGGGTTAAGGCTGGCCCGGACATGTCCGGGAGACCAACGATCGGGGGGGGAGGGGGGGTGCTTGTGGTGGGGGGGGGGTGGGATCACACAGTTGGCGTTGCGGTATTGCGGGGCTGGCCAGCAATCAGGAGGCCGACAGACAGGGGCCACTGCACATGCTCCAATCTTGGTGCTCACAGATTGGCGCATGTGCAGTGGCCAACTCAGCGCTATGCTGCTGGCCTCTCCAGCAGGAATAGGCCCCACCTACTGAATTTTAACGTGATTCTTTGTGCGAGATTCTTTTTTAACCTCCCACTGATAAAAACCAACATGATTTACTTCAGTTTTTACGTAAATTCGACACTTAGAATTTATTTGGGAGAATCCCACCTGTAATTCTTGCTGTTAGACTATCCCATTTTACCTGCAAGACATATATCAACTTGGGTACGCCAGCTAAGAACACACACGTTGATACCACATTAGTATAGTCTTGGCACATCATCAGCAGTGCAGCTCTTTGTTACCCAAGCAGCACCCATGCAGGTTTTTTTTTTGTCCTTGCCAACCCCAGATTAGACTGAAAAGGGCAGAGGAAGCAAACTGGCAGATGGTCAGCTTCTTGGGAAGATTTTAAAGAGGATAGTCATAACAAGCCTGGTACAGGGTCGTCATAATAAGCTGGTGCAATGATGATTCAGATGCTCAAATTCACCATTGTGTCCCTTGTTCGCGATGCTACTGATTGCTGCTCTTCTGTCACTCAAAGAACAAAGAACAAAGAACAGTACAGCACAGGAAACAGGCCCTTCGGCCCTCCAAGCCTGTGCCGCTCCTTGGTCCAACTAGACCAATCGTTTGTATCCCTCCATTCCCAGGCTGCTAATGTGACTATCCAGGTAAGTCTTAAACAATGTCAGCGTGTCTGCCTCCACCACCCTACTTGGCAGCGCATTCCAGGCCCCCACCACTCTCTGTGTAAAAAACATCCCTCTAATAACTGAGTTATACCTCGCCCCTCTCACCTTGAGCCCGTGACCTCTCGTGATCGTCACTTCTGATCTGGGAAAAAGCTTCCCACTGTTCACCCTATCTATCCCCTTCATAATCTTGTACACCTCTATTAGATCTCCCCTCATTCTCCGTCTTTCCAGGGAGAACAACCCCAGTTTACCCAATCTCTCCTCATAGCTAAGACCGTCCATACCAGGCAACATCCTGGTAAACCTTCTCTGCACTCTCTCTAATGCCTCCACGTCCTGCTGGTAGTGCGGCGACCAGAACTGGACGCAGTACTCCAAATGTAGCCTAACCAGCGTTCTACAGCTGCATCATCAGACTCCAGCTTTTATACTCTATACCCCGTCCTATAAAGGCAAGCATACCATATGCCTTCTTCACCACCTTCTCCACCTGTGTTGCCACCTTCAAGGATTTGTGGACTTGCACACCTAGGTCCCTTTGTGTTTCTATACTCTTGATGGCTCTGCCATTTATTGTATAACTCTCCCCTACATTAGTTCTTCCAAAATGCATCACTTCGCATTTATCTGGATTAAATTCCATCTGCCACCTCTCCGCCCAATTTTCCAGCCTATCTATATCTTGCTGTATTGCCCGACAATGCTCATCACTATCCGCAAGTCCAGCCATCTTCGTGTCATCCGCAAATTTGCTGATAACACCAGCTACACCTTCTTCCAAATCATTTATATATATCACAAATAGCAGAGGTCCCAGTACAGAGCCCTGCGGAACACCACTGGTCACAGACCTCCAGCCGGAAAAAGATCCTTCGACCGCTACCCTCTGTCTCCTATGGCCAAGCCAGTTCTCCACCCATCTAGCCACTTCTCCTTGTATCCCTTGAGTCTTAACCTTCTTAACCAACCTGCCATGTGGGACTTTGTCAAATGCCTTACTGAAATCCATATAGACGACATCCACGGCCCTTCCTTCGTCAACGGTTTTTGTCACTTCCTCAAAAAACTCCACCAAATTTGTAAGGCACGACCTCCCTCTTACAAAACCATGCTGTCTGTCACTAATGAGATTGTTCTGTTCTAAATGCACATACATCCTGTCTCTAAGAATCCTCTCCAACAACTTCCCTACCACGGATGTCAAGCTCACCGGCCTATAATTTCCTGGGTTATCCCTGCTACCCTTCTTAAACAACGGGACCACATTCGCTATCCTCCAATCCTTAGGGACCTCACCTGTGTCCAAAGAAGCGACAAAGATTTCTGTCAGAGGCCCAGCAATTTCATTTCTCGTCTCCCTGAGCAGTCCAGGATAGATGCTATCAGGCCCTGCGGCTTTGTCAGTTTTAATGTTCCCTAAAAAACCTAACACTTCCTCCCTTGTAATGGAGATTTTCTCTAACGGGTCAACACCTCCCTCCGAGACACTCCCGGTTAGCACGTCCCTCTCCTTCGTGAATACCGATGCAAAGTATTCATTTAGGATCTCCCCTATTCCCTTGGGTTCGAAGCATAATTCCTCTTCTTTGTCCCTGAGAGGTCCGATTTTCTCCCTGACAACTCTTTTGTTCCTATCGTATGAATAGAATGCCTTAGGATTCTCCTTAATCCTGCCTGCCAAGAACATCTCGTGACCTCTTTTTGCCCTTCTAACTCCCCGTTTGAGTTCTTTCCTACTCTCTCTGTATTCCTCCAGAGCTCCATCTGTTTTCTGTTGCCTGGACTTAACGTACGCCTCCCTTTTCATTTTAATCAGATCCTCAATTTCCCTGGTTATCCACGGCTCTCGAACCCTACCTTTCCTATCTTTCCTTTTTACAGGCACATGCCTATCCTGCAGCCTTATCAATTGTTCCTTAAAAGACTCCCACATGCCAGAAGTGGACTTACCCTCGAACATCCTCTCCCAATCAACGTCCACCAATTCCTGCCTAATCCGGCTATAGTTAGCCTTCCCCCAATTTAGCACCCTGCCCGTAGGACAGCACACATCCTTGTCCATTACTATCCTAAAGTTAACAGAGTTGTGGTCACTATTTGCCACATGTTCCCCTACCGAAACTTTGACGACCTGACCTGGCTCATTTCCCAGAACTAGGTCCAGTATAGCCCCCTCTCTAGTCGGGCTATCTACATACTGTTCCAAAGAACCTTCCAGTATGCATTTTACAAATTCCTCCCCATCCGGACCCCCAGCTCTAAGCACTTTCCAGTCTATACCAGGGAAGTTAAAGTCCCCCACTACAACAACCCTATTTTTTCTGCACCAATCCAGAATCTCCTGACATATCCTTTCCACCACTTCCCTTAAACAATCAGAATGGTTCTTTGGAAATAATGCAGGGTGAAATTCGGATTGGGTGGCAGCGCAAAGCAGGAGTTAATGAATCAGGGGTCTTTTCATAATCCATTGACACTGATGGAAAAGAAAATGGGGCAACGTGTAAAGCAGGCTGATGACTCACTGGTGACCCGCTTTGCACTGGCAGCTGATATTTTACTCCCATTCAGGCAGTGTTCTCTCAGTGCCAAAAGCTGGGGTAAATTTTCCAATCCCGCCCATGTCAGGAAATGTCACGGAAAATTTGACGGACATTTAAAAGTCCATTGATCTTGGGTTGGAATTTCCGGTCTCGAGGATGGATGCTGTCGGAAAATCCCACCCATGGTCTGCACCCACCCAGGTGAGGAGAGATTGAACTGGCTCCCTTTCTTTATTTAATACCCCACCCCCTCCCTCCCTCCCCCCAATTTGGACGCAACAAGATTACTTCAAAAAGATCCGTTCCTTAATGGATACCTATTCCCAGTTATTTCTGTTTTAAAAAAAGAGCCAATTCAACCAAGCTTTCTTGATTTACATTAGAGTGAGTTTATTTGCTATTAAATGCAAGGAAAATAATAGAAAATCATTTGTATATATATTCATACCTATTAAAAATGAGAAATGAGTCCAAAAATAGGTTTAAAAAAATATACAAATCGGTCTTTGACTTGTCCGTGAGTCGATGATGAAATGTTGCCGCCATTTGCGATTCGTGATTCCAGTACCACTAACTTTTGCAGTTGAATAGATGATTTCAAAATTCCAGGATTCTGCAGTTTAGCTGAGAAGAGTTGTTGTGCTTCATTTTCAGCTGTGGTTTTGCTGACTTGAGAGACAACAAGACTTTTACTTTTACCTGCTGGAGCAGGGGTGACTGCTGCCATCTTTCCTTGCTTCTGTGTCACACACTCTGACACCAACACGACTCCACCCTGACCAAGTTTGCAGCTGGCTGTTTATCCCAATCTCCTGTGTAATCCTGGAAAAGCGGAGAACCCACAACCAGTTCTGGGACATAACTTGCCGGATGTGATCCTTGCTGACATGCAAAGCAACTTCCATTGGGGAAGCTTGGCCGTTCTCTTCAGGGAAACAAAGATGGAGAGTAGATTTATTGGAGGCGCTCAAAATCATGAGGGGCCTGGACAGAGTAGATGGGGAGAACCTGCTCCCCATTGGTCGCAGGTCAGAGGACACCGATTTAAAGTGACGGGCAAAAGAACCAGATGCGACATAAGTAAATACTTTTTAAAAATACTTTTCCAATTCAATCAAATCAAATCCAATTCAGAGTCTCAACAAGTTGAGACATTTCAGATCCAGGCTGACAAGACAGGGCGAGCGACCAAACCACCCTGTCCTGGGCCTGATCTACATGAGCCAAGCTGATTGGAGAAGGGGGAGGTTCCTCCTCCAAGACTTGAGCTCATTTGCATCTTAGCCAAAAGGCCGAGATGCCGCTTTAAAAAATTGCTTCATATGAAACATATGAAGCTTCAGTGTAACCTAATGACCTCGACCAAGTGCGGCCGACCATGGGCTGCCGACCATACTACACTTGATCTTAGCCAAATACTTTTCACACAGCATATGGGTAGGGTCTCGAGATGCCAGACGTCTGGCTTTTGAGCACTCTGTCCTCCGTCCGGCGTCACCTCGAGCCGGACGTTAATTTGTCCTCCTTTTTTGGGTCTGACTAAAGGCTGTGACCGGCAGCTGGGAAAACCAATGGGAAATTGACGCATCACGGTTATCCAATGGACGCTCTGCGCCCACTGACTGACAACTACTTTATCCAATCCGCGAGCTCCATTCGACTGAATTTAAAAAACAATGAAAATGACACTCAACAATTGTAACCAATCACAGACCGTGCTGCCGTCAACACACGCCCCTCCATGTGATTGACAGTTTCCTTAGCCAATCGCAATGCATAGACCAATCGGAATGCGCTAAACCTGCGCGACTCTCAGCCCAGCGTCATTGCGTCATTCAATTCGAACCGGGGCAATGTCCTCCTTTTTGGAAATTTGGAAATGGCCACCCTCGTAAGATCTGGAACACACCGCCTGAGAGTGTGGCGGAGACAGATTCAATCATGGCTTTCAATAGGACATTAGCTAATTATCTGAGTCGAAGAAAAAGCTACAGAACTGCAGGATATCGGCAGGGGATAGGAATAGCTTGCTTGAACATGCTGGGCTGCATGGCTTCTTTCTGTGCTGTAACCATTCTCTGATTAAAATGTAAATTGGCATTATTGTTGATGAACATGGGGCCAATGTGATCTTTATTTAAAAAAATATTTTAATTGAGAGATCTTCTCTTTTAGACCTAGGACTCCCTTCTGAGAAAGACCGCAAAATCTGGTAAACATGTTAATAGACATGGGGTGATTCTGCACAAGTTTTCACTGTTGGAAATGTTTCAGACTTACCTAACACAAGGCTATTTAACTACTTAAGTCAGAGGAGAATATTGTTGCAGATGTGTCATTATTTGTTTTTTTTTGGTTTTGGCATTCCCATTGATGGCTTTGTATCACACAAAGTTAACTGAAAGATCCTGTGCACCCACTATTTGCTTAGGTTAATAAGTATTAATCTGGTGTTCACACGAAGAAATCATTCCTGCAGTAACTTTGTCAAGGCCAGTCCTCCTGGGACAACACTACTTTATTAATACAATGAAAAGGCCACATCAGCAAGTTACAACAAATCAAGGCCTGTTCTCTGGGCCTCGGCCTGTGTTCTGGGCCGACATTATCCACAGTGCAGGTTGTGAGCAAGGGTTTTAAACTCCCGCCGCTCAGAAACTCATATTCCACAAAACCCCTGGGAAAATCTATAAATTTCGCCCACGTCCTTCATGGCCAATTTAACAATACCTTTAGATCTTGACCGTTCGACTAAACACTGCTCCTGCTAGAAGGCTCCTTAAAATTACTGCATCCCTCAGTCATTCAATGCATTTGCTTCACACATTACAAGTCTCAGTGTCGATGCTGCTCCCCGCAGTTAATTTCAATGTTATAACCTTATTTCCTCCTTGTTTAGTTTTTCCATGAAGATAAAATAAATGCCATAATGCAATTAGGTATTAAAAATAATCCAATTGAAATAGATTTTGATGCCTCGCTGTCTGATTTGAATAAAAGGATTGGAATGTAGCCATGGATTTAAAAATAGTGCTGCCGTAACCTTCGGAAAATTCTTAAGGCACCTCATTAACTACAGCCTGCTGGGGGCCTGAAGAGATTAGCCAAATAGATAAGGCACTCTCCAAGCTCAATGTCTTATTAAGTGTATTCTGTAAGAATACAGACAGGGATGAACAATAAATGTTGGCACAGCCAGCGATGCCCAAATCCCATGAAAGAATTTTTTAAAAATTTACCTCAGACATTTCAATCTGTTTATCACGTAATTTTGGTCTCCTCTTTGTGAACTTAATTTTGTATTTGTGAAGAAAGTTTGCAACATTTCCTTTTGACGTGCACAAGATTTTAAGCTTTAAACCTCCAGGGATGTGGGCATCGCTGGCAAGACCAGCATTTATCGATGACTCACTCTGGTAACAGGTTGTGCTGACTAGCTGTGAGTTTGAAGATACACTATAAATAATTATGTTTTGTTTCTTAATGACTTGAACTACGAAAGAGCATTGGTTGACTCTCTGAGGGAGATTGACCTTTTGAGCAGAGTTCCAATTTGTCCTTGTAATGACACAGAGAGGGTGTGTCCCATTCAATTTACTACTAAAAGTGTAAATTTCAGAGTTTTATCACTACTCAGGAAAATAATCTTTAGTTATGAACTTGGCAGGCTACCAGTCCCACTTCATTTAATCTGCTCAACTTTGTGTAAGTGGAATCTAGGTATTGATTTCCACCTGCTCATGAATAGCAATCTTCTCATCTCAGCAGTTTAAGTAAAAATATTTTAGGAACTTTAAACAAACTTGACAGAAGGCTTTCTTTAATCAAACCATTGCTTGACTTTGATAACCAATAGATGCAGAGCATCATCCTGCTAATCACATCATTGAAGCAGGGTAAGCAATGGGTTATCACGCTAAGCGACAATGAAAATCTTCCCTTCTAGTCTTGTATGAGGGGCTTATGTGATTCTGAGAGATACTATGTATGCTTCGCCCTGTTTGCTTCAGTCTATGCAAAGACTTTATCCATGCAAAGACTTAATTTTAAGATTTTTCTGCCTATGTAACTAACTCTGCTAAGTTTAAAAAATGACTATATTTTAAAACTCAGAAGGCATGCTGGGTTAGTTGAAAATTGACTGTATTCCTGGAGGGTGCACAATGCAGGCAGAACAAGTTTTTCATAACAGTTGTGCGACTTGTATTTTTCTAAACAGAGACAGCATGTGAAGGACATTTCCAATAACGAGATAAGGGTTGAGATATATTGTGGATTTTAGCGTGTGTTTGTGCAGCTTGTTTTCAATTTCCTGTTCAGTGTGTCTCAGTACAGGAGCTGACAGCAAAAGCCAGGCTCTCCAAGTTCGCTTTGGTTTTTCTCTGCTTCTGTCATGCTTTAATTTTCTTTAAGTTCTGCTCAATAAAAGAAAACCTTTAAAAAAATCATACCACGTGCTGTCCCCTCATCCGTTCAAATGAATCAATGGACCCAACAGATTCACAACCTGACCTTTAATGGAAAGAAGCCCCACAAAAAAAAACCACTTTGAGATGCTGTAAGGATGAATTCCTCTGCTCTTCCCTAACAGCACAGCTGGACCCAGTTTATTGTGCAAGACTTCCTGGATTGAGGTTGCTAAATTTTGTGCCAAGTTGATTTGAGTTACACGCAGATTTGTTCATGCCCACTAGGAATGGGACTGACATAGAACATAGAACATTACAGCGCAGTACAGGCCCTTCGGCCCTCGATGTTGCGCCGACCAGTGGTACCAATCTAAAGCCCCTCTAATCTACACTATTCCAATATCATCCATATGTTTATCCAATAACCACTTGAACGCTCTCAACGTTGACGAGTCCACCACTGCTGCAGGCAGGGCATTCCACGCCCTTACTACATAGTCCGATTCATTTTGTGCAGATTGTCATAATCAGCAGAAAGGTTTCCATCAGTTTGAATCCTAAAGCACATTCAGAAGGCTAATTCTTGCAAAAAAAGTTTTGATTTTTGATACAATAAACAAAGCAAAATAAAGAAAGATGCCAACCCAACAATACTTTTAACCTGACATTTTGAACACCAAAACTGGAAAGCATTCCATTAGCATACATAAATGGTCTCACATAGGCTGTATCGACAAGTATAGAAAATGCACAGGATCTATCACAGATAGATAATGTCATCAGGACTTTGTGATTCTTGTTCCTGGGAATGATAAACTGAATACTCAGCTGGAAATCCAATATGGAATTGCAACTCCCAATATATTAAAACAATGGGAAACCCGCTAATGATATTCAAATGTATTTAAATGGGGTTCCCATTGTTGCATGGCGGGAGCCTTATTGCATCACTAGTGGGAGATGGGGACAATCGAACAGGGAAATCCCACTGGCATGAAAGCTGTTTTGGGACACCCCTCAATTCTTCGCCCCCACTGCCAGCCCTATCCACCGAAACCAGGGGTGGAAGATCATGGCCAATATCTATAATTATCACGATTCTACGGAAAAACAAAGCATACATTACAGGTATATGTAGGGTTTGTTGAGTCTGTGAATTTAACTGTCATGTTAAACAAAAACTAGAAAGAAGGGAATAAGTTTGGAATACAGCAATTCCTAGATGAGAAAAAAACATGGTTCATTTAGTTCGCCTTAGTCTCATGATGTAATGATAATGGGGCTCTTGATTAATTGAAGCAACCAATCAATATCAATTTGTCCATTAAAAAAAATGTGCTTTGGCAACAGAGGTAGGTCTACAGCTCTCTGTTGCTAAATCTATGACTAAGGTTCCCTGCCATGGGACTCCTGAATCAGTGAATAGCCCCTATTAATGTACTTGTGTGCCTATTCTCTATTTGCTCCTTTACATTTCGATTAAGCAGACTAGTGTTTGGGTGTATGTTTTAAAACAAAATAAAAACAGCAGAGATAAATTTGGTAATGTTTACAAATTTCACAAATGGCAAGGTTTAAAGTTTTGTTAGGCTGGAAATGACATACTAACATTGACTGACACATGCATGCACACCCTCTCTCTCTGGTTGCTATTTCAATGCAGTAATTAGTCTGCTTAATCGCAATGTAAAGGAGCAGATAGAGAATAGGCACACAAGTACATTAATAGGGGTATTCACTTATCCAGGAGTCCCATGGCAGGGAACCTTAGTCATAGATTTAGCAACAGAGAGCTGTAGACCTACCTCCAACCTGCCCCCCGATGAATGGAACTCCCTGCTGGGAGTGTCTTGGTGAACTTGTCATTGAGTCGTCATCAGTCAATATTGTCAACAGTACTTCACAGCTTCCATTATGTTCAGTCAATACTCAGAGTTGGTGGTCTTGTATTGACGTTTCTGTCCGAACAGTCTTTAAAAGTGTTAATTCTTCACTAAACACTCTCAGTTTGTCTTCAAAAGGTACACTATATGCAGGATAATTGGCAAAAAAATAAATGTTATCCCTTCATGATATTGTTTTCCTTTTTGCAGGTTTTATACAAACTCTTTAAGACTTTCTGCATCATGCCCTCTGTTGGAGTGTCAGATATTTTGGTTGGAATTATTAAGTTCTTCCTTGTGGGATTCGGAGGTTTATTGGTGGGCATTACTTATGGAATCATTGCAGCCCTCACTACTCGCTTCACAGAGAATATTCGCGTTATTGAGCCTCTCTTCGTATTCCTGTACAGCTATTTGTCATATCTGACAGCCGAAATGTTCAATTTCTCTGGCATTGTGGCGTAAGTATTGCACCTTTTCGCCCGTTAATCTCCAGGGCTAACAAGCTGCCTGTGTGAAATTTAAAACCTGTGACTGCACTTGTAATGTCATAGACATGTTCTTCATTGAACCGATGTATTGGATTTCTTGACAGAGAATGAGCTGCTCATGGTCATAACTTGTTGGTTTTCTCAATAACAGTTGCATCAGAGCTTTAGAAATATCCGAAGCACTTCAGAGGTTTGAGGTAAACAGACACGGATAGAGAGATTTGGAAGGGTGGTCAAAAGTTTGTTCAAAAGTTAGTCTCCACGAAAGGTTTTACAGGATGAAATGGTAGAGAAATCACTTAATTTTCGGGAAACTGAATAAAAATACACAGATATACGTGGAAGCAATTGGAAAGTAATCCAATTGTGTTTAAAAAAAAAGAGAGATGTTGAATTCTGAGTTCCAAATTTAAACTATCGCTTTTATAATTACACACAGCCTTGTTATATTGCAAATAATATATATTCATTTTATGGAGTTGCTTTGTACATATACAGATTTTGTGTTAACATATTGTCACAAGCTCTGTGAGTGCAAATATGTTCGCATTTATGATTTGAAACATATTGCAATATTATGAATTTCCATGCCCAGCATTACCTTGGTGCTCTGGATTACTAATCCAGTGACGATATCATTGCCTCCCCTTGAGAGTGTAGAGGACCGATCTGTTTCCTAGCACTGACATTCCTGATCTGACATAAAAAGTAGTGAGAACTCTGTATAATGTTAAATATTCTGTCTGTATAATTCACTACAGAGAGCATGACACAGAATTATTGTCATTGTGCAAGGTGTTAGGGACCAGATCAGAAACTCCAATATATATTATGCAGTTAGGGTGAGCATAAGATGTTTCACTCCAGTTATGATTCAAGTGACCCACTGGGAAGCTTTTATCAAAATAAACTTTATTTAAGAACACAGTTAGGATATAACAAACAGAATTAGCATAACTTTTACTGATCAAAATACTTAAACATGACAAAGTGTAATTCTTAACAGCTAGCTATCTCTATTGTTCCAACTTAAAGCAATACTTCATAGACATACACCCTTCTTCAGAATTAGTTACCACAAAAAACAAGTATGCTCACGTGGTGCTAGATTTCCAGTTTTTTAACACTGGTGGACAAAGATCCAGGCAACAATTTCTAGAGAAGGATATGTCCTCAAAATAGCAGAACTTCAGAGAAGTAATCCTAGTCTCTGGTAGCCCAAGTCTTCAAACGTCAGAGATGGGAAAAGAGAGGCACTGCTCTCTCTCAACTCAAATATCTAAACAGCAACTAAGCTTGAATTCTTTATGTAAGTCTAGCTCCACCCAGTCATATGACCCTAACTGTCAATCAACCTAATCAAGTCCTGCTCTGCAAAATCCCAGGGGAACACTAAGAACAACAGAACAATATCCAAACCTTCTAGCAATTAGAAGCGATTATGCAGCTCCAGTAGCAAAACAGGATGACGGTTATAGAAAAATGGCACCAATAATATATGAAAACTGCTAAAACAGATCCCACACATGACAAACACAGTTCCGAAAGGCACAGAATTATCACAAAGAGAGTATCTGAAATTGTGTTCTTACACTAGTAAAGCCTATAATTTACAGAAATATCTGAAATACAATGACAACTTTTAACATAACTTCTGCTTTATTTCCCATTGTCTTGTTTGCCTTCACTTTTATATGCTATTTCTTATCAATATTCTATGATTTTCTATATTTTGCTTGAATGAAATTTGCCTTTTTGTGTACCAACTCATCAACTACTTACATCAAGGCTCACCAGAGATCAGGTTTACAGCTGCTTTTTGTCAGTTAGTCAGCATCTAATGTTTCAAGTTGATCTGTTTATGTTTTCCCAAGCAGGCTCCCTTTCCATTGGACATGCAAAAGCAGAAATGTACAATGTGATAAAACATGAATATTTACCTTGATTTTTAAATCAGCGGTTTGGGTTTTTTAATGTACTTCATGCCCCTTGTGCATGCTCTGGCTGGAAAATGACTGCCTGTGAACAGCTGGTGTCTTTCACTACCTTCCAGCTGGGAACCAGCCTCGCACACATACGCAGAAGGGGAAAGGAATGGTATAAAATGGCAGATCAGACGACCTGAACCAGAGCATCGTTAGAAGGAAGGTATCCCAGGGGCAAGTGACAGGGAGAGTAACAGGGAGAGATCCCGGGAGAAAGTCCCAGACTGGGACAAAGACAGGGATCATCAGCAGGTTCCAGAACAAAGTTCTTTGTAAGAGACAGGCAAAGAGATCAGAAACAGAACTCGTTAAATTGAGAGAAATGAGCAGAGAAGTAGTCTTCAAGTTAGAGAGAGAGCTGCGAAGGGCAGACTTGAAGTAAAATGGACATGAGAGAAGCCTTGAAGATTCGAGCAGGCAGCCAAAGGTTGCTGACTCCTTATCAAGGGCCTGTTGGAGACGTGGCATTCTGCTCATCATGGCTGAAGATCTGAAAGTGTTCTCAACATGTCTCACAAACACTAACACTAGATTTGAAGCACGTTCTAAAAAATGACCCCAAAAAATTCCAAGTGTCAAATTTGTGTAAAAGCTGGAGTAAATCACATTGATTTCTTCAGTGGGATTTTCAAAGTGAATCTCCCACACTCTGTGCACTGCAGAGTGCACTAACGTGAATCCTGTTGAAAATCAGGAGGCAGGGCTTATTCCCACTGGAGAGGCCAGCAGCATAGCGCTAAGTAGCCCCTGTACATGCACTGTTCTGTTAGCACCGAGATCGGTCCATGTGCAGTGGCCCCACACTGCTGGTCTCCCGATCACTGGCCAGCCCCGCAACCACTGGCCGTGGACCCCCCATAGCCCAATCACTGGTCCTCGGACGTGTCTGGGCCATCCTCGACCGCCCCCCCCAACCCCACCCTGGGCAGACCCGCTCTGCCGATCCCGACCACGCCCCCTCCGCAGCCCCAACCTCCCCCCCCCCCCTCCCACCCCTCCCCGCATCACCCTTCCCGGTGGCCAGCCCTGATCACTGGCCTCTCTCCCTCTGCCACTCAGCCCAAAGTGCAGAGTGGCAGCGGGACCCCCACTCCCAGCTCCACCGATCGCTCCCCGAAGCCCTGCCCCCCCATTAGGCCCCACCCCTTGGCACTGCCCCATGCCCAATGCTGGCACTGCCAAGGTGGGAATGTCCTCCCCCCCCCCCCCCCCCACCCGGCATCCAACCCTCTGGGGGGGGCCATGATTGCCCCCCCTTCACTTCAGCGCCAATTCCCCGCAAGTGGGGAGCTACACTAAACCCTGCTGGAGTGAAATACTCCTGGTTGGGGGGGAAAGAGGCTAGTGGGCCTGGAGACTTCAGTCCTGGGCCCACTCATTACAATGAAATGAGAGTTTGAATATTTTAATCAGCTCTGTGCCGATTTCCAGAAACCTGGCTGCCGGGGATGCACGGAGGCTGTGGCAAAACGGCCTGTGCTAGAGTCTCCCGGCCTGCTGTGCCACCATAGCAGTGCAGCAGGGTGGGAGAATCGCCCTGATGGCTGGGTGAAGGAACAGTGAATATTTGAATTATTTTCTTGTGTTTGTATTGAGGCAGGAAAAACAGTGAGGAAGTCACCAACCCCAAAGGCATCTTTCCCTGTCATATTGTTTAACACATAGCTGAGAAAAAAAAAATGAAGGGGCGAGTCCCACAACATCATACTGTTGGGGTGGGCTTGATGGAGCCCGCCCGATCAGCAACTTTGGTTGAAAAGATTGGGGTGCTCTTTCTGTAGGGTGTCCAAAATAAAGAAATTAAAAATAGTACCTCCCCTCATGGAATCCATTCCCCAAGGAACACTCCCCGGCAGAGCCAGAGAGCAATCCCCGACAGGTGTGAGTGGGTCATGCTAGGGGGTAGTATTGTGGGCAGTGCCTGGGCATTACCCTCTCCCTGAGCCAAGCACTCACCTGAACTCCTCTGACGGGTTCTGCTCAGCAGGTGCACACTGTGGGAGAGCTGGCAGGATTCATGTCAGCGTGAAGGCACCTCAATGTGAATGGACAATCTAACGGGGTAGACAAACCTGATAATGATATTTAAATGTATTCAAATAGGTCTCATTACATCATTGGTGGGGACAATTGGAACAAGTAATCCCGCCACCGTAAACTGTGTTTGGAGACTCTTGGATTTCCCGCTCCTGCTACCGATCCTGTCCCCCAAAATGCCAGTTCACGAGAGTCCATTTCACGCAACCCCACCAAGTTATAGTTCTGACGAAGGGTCATCTCGACTCGAAAAGTTAGCTCTGTTCTCTCTCCACAGATGCTGTCAGACCTGCTGAGGTTTTCCAGCATTTTCTGTTTTTGTCCCAACAAGCTACAGTTGTCCCTATTGGGGTTTAAAGACTAACTCCTCCTCAGTTTATCTCCTCGTGGACTCAGTGTGACCTTCTCGGTGAAATATGCGATTGATTTAAGGAAGCATGACTATTTCTGCTGACTTTATCCACCTGTTGTACTCTCTAATATTATACAGTACTAACTTAGAAAGTCTCTGGCATTTGAGAATTAGAAAGGACCCAAGGGTATTCCATTGTTGGATTAAAAATACATTACAGTCAACTCACAATATTGAGTATATAATACATTGTGAAGCTTTGGAACAACATTTTGGAGTTATTAAACTTTCTGCACTGAGTAACAAGATATTTACTCTGGCTACAAATCACACTGATAGTCACAGTCATGGGATGGTGCAGGATGTAATGAAATTCAGGGGCCCTGACAAGGAATAAAAGTGATTTAATCTCATCACATCCCTTTGAATAAACTTTGGAAAAACAGAGGCTGGAGAGCTGTAATTGGAATTCTGAACCATATTTCATGTGTTGCCTGTCACTTGAAAACAGCTCTCAGCATTTAGCAAGAACAATAGGATTATACAAATAGATGGATGAAGTTAACAATGCTTCACAGCATCAGTGGCATCTGATTTGTTCAGTTTATTACATTCCAAATGGCAGAGATAATGTAATATTAAACTGACTGACTCATCCCCCAGAACCTAGCTTCCATTCCTATTTTCTTTCATGGGCAGACAGCCTGCTGTGAGACTAACAGACCTGTCCTTTGTTCACATCAATTGGACTCTATTCTGTTCTTCCCTTCTTCTCTGTTATTACAGAAATAGCTTAAGCATCTTTACCTCATGGTGTAGTCACATTATAAACTTGTACAGCTAGTGTTGGGCCTTAGGGCATCTGAAGGGTAATTGAGACATCCTTTTTTTCCAGAAATCCTACTCCACTTCACTCTGCTATGGACCCTGACTCCAGATTGGGGCTCCATTCGCTGAAGAGCCATTGAAATGACCTAACCCTGAACTCTTAGGTTCCATTGTATTTATTTATTCGTTCGTACAATGTGGGTGTCGCTGGCTAGGCCACCATTTGTTGCCCATCCCTTAATTATCCTTGAGAAGGTGGTGGTGGGCTGCCTTCTTGAACCCCTGCAGTCCATGTGGGGTAACTAAGAAGGAGGTTCCAGGAGTTTGACACATTGGGCCCAATTTTACTAAAACTTTTGCGCCCGTTTTCGGGCGCAGAATCGTGGTAAAGTCGGGTGTGAGGCCTTTATCGCGATCTGCACCTGCGTCCGTGCAGATCGCCACTTTACCGAGACCCGCGAATGGCGGGGATCCGTTCCGCGCCCAAATCGGGCGCAATGGCGATTTAAATGCATTTGCATGCATTTAAATTGAATTAAAGAACTGCTCGCCCAACTCTATCAGCATTTCCCCCTTTACCACCGCGTTTACCAATCCGGAACCGCGCTTTTAGGCACCTGCTGAATAAAAGTCTGAGTCGGGTGCTCCAGCCTCTGAAGAGCACGTCCAGTGTTTCCAACGGCTCTCTGACTCAGATCAGTGGTGGGGGTGGGGGTGGAGACGGGTCAGATCATTCTCTGGTTGGAGGGGGGAGGAGGGGAGTGAGGTCAGATCGTTGTCTGGTGGGGGGGGGGAGGAGGAGGAGGCGGGTAAGATGTATCTCTGGCGGGGGGGGAGGGCCAATCACTGGCTGGTGGCGGGGGGGGGAGGAAGCAGGTCAGATGTACTTCTGGAGGGGAGGGGGAGTGAGGCCAGACCATTCTCTTGGGGGGTGGGGGAGTGAGGCAAGTTCGTTGTCGGAGGGGGGGAGTGAGGCCAGATCGTTGTCTTGGGGGGGGGGGGGGGAGGAGGGAGGCGGGTAAGATGTATCTCGGGGGGTGGGGGGGCAGATGGATCTCTGGTGGGGGGGCAGATGGATCTCTGGTGAGGGGGCAGATGGATCTCTGGTGGGGGGCAGGGGGGTCCGCTGCCACTGTGCGGGCGATTGGTGGGGGGGAATGGGGGCTGTGGTGTCGATCGGTCTGGGTAGTGCGGGGTGGATAAGGGGGGCAGTTATGTGTGTGTGTTCCCCTTATCCACCCCCCCACTACCCACACACATCACTGCCCCCTTTATCCACCCTCCCACTACACACACACATCACTGCCCCCCTTATCCACCCCCCCACTACCCAGACCGATCGCCACCCCTGCCCCCCTGCCCCCCCCACCGATCACCCACAGAGTGGCAGTGGACCCCCCTACCCCCCCACCAGAGATCCACCTGCCCCCCCCAGAGATCCATCTGCCCCCCCCGAGATACATCTTACCCGCCTCCCTCTTCCCCGCCCCCCCCCCGAGGTACACCCTCACTCCCGCTTTTCGCTCCCGAGCTGCTTTCTCCACTTTCTGCGGCTCGGGAGCGATCTGACACGGGCACGCTTTTTCCAATTTTTTTCTAATTGCGTATGTGCAGTTCAGAGCTCCGATCGTTCCGGCTGCGCTGAGCCCCGCCCACTGCGCGAATGGAACTGGAGATGGTTGAGAGCGTATGGGGGCGCCTGAAAGCAGATTTCTAAGTTGGATCTGTACTACGCCCAGATTCGACACTTAGAACGAAAATGGTAAAATCGGGCCCATTGACAGTGAAAGAATGATAGTTCCAAGTCAGTATGGTGAGTGACTTGGAGACTTGCGGGTGATGAGTTCCCATGTATCTGCTGCCCGATAGAATTCACAGCCTCTAATCTGCTCCTGTAGTCACAGTATTTATGTGGCAGGTTGGGTTGAGTTTTTAGTTTTGCAACACGCACAGGGTTGTGAGGAAGGGAGTTCCAGGATTTTGACCCAGCAACAGTGAAGGAGCGGGGATATATTTCCAAGTCACGATGGCTTGGAGGGGAACTTGAAGGTTGTGGAATAACCATGCATATGCTACCTATGTCCTTTAGGTGGTATAAGCATGGGTTTGGAAGGTGCTGTCAAAGGAGGCTTGTTGAGTTCCTGCAGTGCATGTAGATGGTATACACGGCTGCCATGGTGCATTGACAGTGGAAGGAGTGAATTTTGAAGATTGCGGATGTGGTGCCAGTCAAATGGGCTGCTTTGTTCTGAATTGTGTTGACCTTCTTGAGTGATGTTGGAGCTCCACTCATCCAGGCAAGTTGAAAATATTCCATTACAGTCCTGATTTGTTCCTTGTAGATTGTGGACAAGCTTTGGCACAATATATGGGTGGTGCAGTTCAGTTGCTGGTTAGAGAAAGCTGTGTGTGTGTGTGCATGTGCGTGTGCGTGTGTGGGGAGGGGCGGGTGGTGTTATGTAGATGAAGAGGTTTAAAACAGTAATTTCTTTATTCATTCTGAGGGTGTGGACATCTTAAGCAAGGCCAGCATTTTATTGTACATCACTAGTAGAAGCTCTTCTATTGGATACAACTGAGCAGCTTGCTTGGTCACTGCAGATGACAGGTTTGTGTCAACCACACCAGTGTGGTACTGAAGGCAAATAGAAGCCGGCCCAGGGCTGGGAAATAATGGCAAGATCCGTTCCCCAAAGGACATTTGTGAACCAGTGAGGTCGTTAGGATAATCTGACAACTTGTTCATTTTTAAACTGAACTGCAATTCTCACAGAGCTACGATGGGATTCAACTCCCATTCTCTGGATTATTAAGCAGACGTCTTGGTTACTAGTAACCTAATCACTAAACTATTATACCCATTAACGTATTACTCTTTTCTAATTTTGTTTCTTAAAGCTAGGTGGCAAAGGAGACTGCTTGAATCAGATAGGAGCTATATAAATTTATACAGCATTCCCTTGCTTAGCACTCGGAATGCGATGCTGAGTGCTAAACGAAACATGCTTTATGAAAATCACTTTCCCAGAATAGGGATGGGTCATGTTCCTGACCTGTAATCTTTTACATTAAAGCCCATTGGTTGCCTTAAACCAAACTGGCCAGAAAATGCTCTTCAAAACTCCTCAAACTTATGAATTCTAAATAACTTACTAATTTTAATATTTACCGCTGGTTCACCTCTTCACTTCCTGGCCCCCCTGCTGGCCACCACGTCAGCACCACGTGCCCTGCCCCCTCCCTCCTTCCTGTGGATGAGAGCTCGAGAGGGACAACATGAAGTGTCAGGAAGCAGTGAGGGAGAGGGGAGTGGTGGGCGAGAGTGAGTGGAATGTTGGGGAGGGTGGAGGGAGTGGGTGGGTCTGTATGGGGGCAGCAATCAGGAGCGTTGGGCTTCGGGGCAGAGGGCAAGAAGGTCAGGGAAGGAAGTGGCAAGTGGGAGGGAGTGGGAAAGAGAGAGGGAGGGTCAGGATAGAGGTGGCTGGTGAGAAATGCTGAAGCAGCATTTTGTTTAAAAAAAATAAAGACTGATCATATGCAATAACTGCACTAAAATTAAAGTGGAGGGAGCTCTATTCAGAGTACAGCCCCAAGTTGCAAACTGCGCTACAATGAAAACTCAATATTACAACAAGCCTTATACAGGGGCCACCTGTACCAATTGAAGTCCTGTAACATTGATCAGACCCTAAAACTATTACTTTCATAGAGAATAGAAACCCTACAGTGCAGAAAGAGGCCATTCGGCCCATCGAGTCTGCACCGACCACAATCCCACCCAAGCCCTACCCCCACATATTTACCCTCTAATCCCTCTAACCTACGCATCCCAGGACTCTAAGGGGCAATTTTTAACCTGGCCAATCAACCTAACCCGCACATCTTTGGACTGTGGGAGGAAACCGGAGCACCCGGAGGAAACCCACACAGTGGGTTTGCGCAGTGTCAGGCAAAAAGTAGGAGCCCTCCAAGATAAAACTGTTTTCTGTGGAGTCAGTAATGTTCTTCCAGGCCCTTCAGATATATTCTGGGCCATTGTATGTCTAATTCTCTTTCTTTACAGACTGTGTTTCAGCACTGTCTTGGAGCAGATAATTCAATGTGATTTACAAAAGCACTGCCTTCACGTTTAAATCCTTTATTAGCTTGGACCCTGAGGTTTTTTTTTCAAAGTTCTTAACTGCCATGTAAGATCAATGTGAACTAAGGAACATGTTTTATAAGGTTAAAGGTACCATAAACCATCTTGGGTTCAAAATAAAAGCAAAATATTGCAGATGCTGGAATCTGAAACAAAAACAGAAAATGCTGGA